>NC_085014.1:18226141-18236141 GCF_963854185.1 Sardina pilchardus | reverse complement strand
TTTCTCTCCCGCCATACTTAAGCAGCTGTGCAGACCATGAAAATGGTGAAGGAAGCATTACGGAGAACTAGATCTTCGAAATGAGGCTAAGTTTTGGGAGGAAAAGATATTGAGCAACAGGAAAAGAGAGAGGAAGGGAGAGAAGAAAAGAGAGAGAGAGAGAGAGAGAGAGGCAATAGAAAGAGAGCGAGGGAGTGAGTGAAAGATGAAAAAAGAGAGAGAGAAGCTCCTCTGTCAATATTTTCTCGCTACAGGGCTTGCCTTCTGAAAACTATTTCATGTGGCCCATCTTCAAAGGGAGCGGAGAGGGGGAGAGAGGAACATGTGGGATAGCTCTACAGCCAGCATTAAACATTTTCTTCATCAGTGTGTGCATGTGTGTGTGTGTGTGTGTGTGTTTATGTGTGCACATACTTTCTGGTTGTATGCTATGAATTTGTGTTTGTGTTGGTGTATATGTCTGTATAGGTATGTGCACTATGCAGGAAGTGTCACTATGCATATATATCTAGGCACATTCAGAAGCTGAGAACCCATGTGTGTGTGTGTGTGTGTGTGTGTGTGTGTGTGTAGTTGAGGCTGCACAGTTGCACTCTGCCTTGATACCATGAGACGGAGGGGGGACGGCAGCCTTTTCCCTGGCAGGCTGGAGATTGACTGCGTGACCTGTGCTTTTCCTCGTGGAGACGCCAGGGAGGGCCCGACACCTCGCGCCAACTCCGACTCCGCCACTGGCACGCACAAGCGGGGAGACCCTCTCGCCTGGAGCCAGAGCAGAGCAGCCTCCTCAAGCTGCAGTCAGCTGATGAGCTGATGCCTTACATGGGCTTTCTTTCTTTCTTCCTTCCTTCTTTTTTATGGGGGGGGGACGAATGGAGTGTGTTAAGTTATATGATATATGTATGTGTTATATGTTATGCTATATGTTATATGTTATATGTATGAGTGATGTTCACATCAGATGCTGCCGTCTTTTTGTGGAATGTAAACAATATGTGTGAAAAAGAATATGCTTGTAGGACAATAAGACTCTTCTTTTATATATTTTTTATTATTGTGATTCATCTCGTTTTGTTGAGTGTGGCATTAGTGTATAGAAATACGATGTGCCCGGCCGTATGTAAGCATGGGTCATGTGTACTCGTATGCCGACAATACAGTAATTACAGGTGCACTGTAGGGCACTGTGAATATTCCATCTTTCGCTCTGTTTTTGCCTTCTTCCAGTCTGTACCTTTGTTTCCTTGTTCCTCCGTCAGCTTTGCTTACAAAACACTTCTGGAAACGCAGGGCATCCTGGAGACCCAAGCCTCCCACCTTTGCTACCCTGTGGCTGAGTATTCTGAGAGAGGGGGGGTAGAGAGAGAGAGAGAGAAAGAGAGGGTAGAGAGAGAGAGAGAGAGAGAGAGAGAGAGAGAGAGAGAGAGAGAGAGAAAGCGCTGACAGACTGGCTTGGGTTTCCGCCGCTTTCCGATAACTTCTCTTTCATCTTGCATGTGTTCCATCTATTTTTGTGGAGAGAGTGTGTGTAGTGAGGAGGTGGGGGGAGCAAACTGATATGGAGGGAACGCATCTGTTGTCCCTTGTTGTTTAACACGAGTCAGGGATGATCAACACATTGTACTGTACCACACTGTGTGTGTGTGTATGTGTGTGTGTGTGTGTGTGTGTGTGTGTGCGTGTCTGTGTGCATGTGTGCATAACTGAACACGAACTGGCAAGATGGAAGGTGTTTTATAGTGAGCTCTTCAATTACCATCAGCCTCAGTGCAGCCATTTTTACAGGCTCAGACAATCTCTGCGGATGCTGAATCAACTCAGAGGGTTGAGGTTTCCTCTGCTAGCGGGTGCAGCTATGGAAGACTGGGGGGATTTTTGAGGAATGCTTTAGCAGACACCTTAAAGGTGTAGTCTTACATGTCTGGATGTTTACAAGCATTGTTACCTTTACCATTTACCACTGTCACTTTTGATTTGAACTAACATCACCTCTTGCCACTCATTGGTTCACCATCCTGGTGGCAGAGGGAAACATAAATGCGGAGTATTGTGAGGAGCCTGACTAGTGTCTCAGTGAGATGAAAATAAGCAGAGATATAGGCGGGCAGGGTCAGGCGACCTTATTTCATCTGTGTTTTATTGAGTTAGGCGGACATCCTGGTCCAAGAAAGTCAAAGTCCTGCCCTATATTCTTACTTGTGCACTTAACACAGGTGATATCACTAATTATCTGATCTACCTGTCTGAGCTGGTTGGATGAGCAATAAATGGTTGGATAATATAATTGGCAGGACTATTACTTTCTGAACCTGGGATGTCTGCCTCTGGAATTAGGCCCATAACACCTCCAGAAGACTCAATAGTGTTGACTGGCGTCCCAGACCCACCCCTCTCCACACTCATAAATATACTCTTCCATACAATCAACACCCTGTTTTGGGAGTATGGAGAGGAAGGGTATAATCTGATTGGCTGCTGAACTCAAACATCAACTGCTCCGCTGCCAGAATCGAGGACTGTCCCTTTAACTCAGACAGACCCAGGCGGCAGGCGTCAGGCGGCAGGAGGCAGGAGGCAGGCTGGCATGGGAGGGTCTGCTCCATGCCAGCGCATCAGCTTGGTACCTTCCTGCCAGGGCTGGGAGCAGCAGGAGGTCATCCACAACTGCGCTCTCATCATTCCCCATTATGATGTATTGTATCTCTCAGTGTGTGTGTGCGCGTGTGTGTGTGTGTGCGTGTGCGTGTGCGTGTGTGTGTGTGTGTGTGTGTGTGTGTGTGTGTGTGTGTTTGCATCCACTTCACTTGAGGGGAGGACGGAGGGAAGGAGAAAATAATAGGAGAGGTGGGGATGATTTTTCATCTCTTTCTCTCTCTCTCTCTCTCTCTCTCTCTCTGTGTCTCTCATTCTTTCAATTTGTCTGTCTGTCTCCTTCTGGCTTGGCATTTAGCAAGTCCTCAGGTGGATGACAGACTGTAACTACAGAGGCTCGGCTGCAGGTTGCTGTGAGTGGGGAATGAAGGAGCGAGTGCAAAAGAAAGTGGGGGAGACAGAGGGAGATAAAGAGAGAGGAGAAGAAAGTAGGGGAGACAGACAGAGAGAGATAAAGAGAGAGAGGAGTGAGTGAAAGAGAGAGAGAAAGAGAGAGAGAGAGAGAGAGAGAGAGGAGTAAGAGAGATGAAAGGAAAGGCAGCTGCTGTCAGCTCTTACTTGCGCCTGTCTCGCCGTCAAGCCCTGAAAACATTAGGCTCTCCTCCTGCCTTGACAGGGAGAGGGTATAGGGAGAGAGAGAGCGAGGGAAAGAGAGGGAGGAGTAAGGGAGAGAGAGAAGAGAGGGAGAGGGAGGAAAAGGGAGAGAGTTACTCATCTATTTCCTTTTGTTCTGGCCACCTGCACAACACGACAGGTCAGACGACCCACATGCTGCCGAGCAAGTCCATCACTATGGAAACCGTCAGTAAATGCCACGTTGCCTCGGAGCACATCCTGTGCGTCCTGCACGCATCACAGCCACCTCAAACTGACCTCTGACCTTTGTGGCTGGAACTACTTCAATCGTGTAACACTCTGATCCTCCCGATGAAGAAACCTTTGAGATATTGTTTCTTCACAAATACCTAAAAAAAAAAAAAGATACACTGTCCTTGCAGTTCATAGTTCTCGTGGATAAAAGGATTCAGATTCAGTTCATTCAGAGCATCTCATATTTGTGATTATTTTGTTTGTTTGTTTATTTTTCTTATTTTTTGCTACTAACTGAATCTTTTTGTGTCATACACGCACGCTCATGAAAACATTTGTATGATTTAGTGGAATCATCTTGTTGCTTGTTGCCATACAGTGTCAAGTTAATGCGTAATAAACACAACTTCACACTACACTTTCACCCAACTTAATAGAACTGAGGGTACAAATCTGTTTTTCACTGTCTAGAACAAATGTTTATTGGGGAAAGGGGAAAGATATCAATATATCTTTTTTAAGCTAACAAATGAGAGGGAACAAAAGGAAGTCATAAGGAGCCAGCAGTATTTGATGCTGAAATTATGAAGGTCCAACACTTCTGGTTTATTAGCGCCCAAGCAATATGGAGAAGGTTCTGGTGGCTGGGAATTAGATTCTAGAGATGTGACTGAGTTCTGTGCTCTTTATTTATATGGGGTGAGGATGGTGGGGGATGGGGTAGTAGACAAAACAATACGTTTATTAGTTGAGCAAAGATCTGGGAAGAGAGAGATGAGGAGAGCAGAAGACAGAGAAGGGCAGAGAGAGAGAGTCAGAGAGAGGGAGAAAGAGAGAAAGGGGGAGCGATCACGCACTCATTATGGTAGCGAGTTGGGGGCGCATCTCTGTCAGCCGCCAAACGTCAGCGCTCCATCTTGTGCTGTCAGGCCGCGTCTTCCCCAGTCCCGCCACCGGGAGCCATACTTCTTCATTTAAAGCCGGTTAGGACCGCGGGCGGCTCAGTGTCATGACAGCCTTGCTTCCATAACGGCGTCATTTGTAGCATTTCCAATATGCCATTACAGGCAGGCAGCCATTCCTCACCCAAATGGAAAAAAAAAAAGAAAAAAAACGTGACGTGATGAGGAGAGGACGACGCTTGCCGCTGATTTGTTTACTTTCCGTCCTCTTCCTCTTCCTCTTCCTCTCGATGTGGGTTTGCTACCCAGACAAATGTTTACATGCGTAAAGCGCCGCTCGCTAACAATCCAGAGGTTCTAAAAAACCTTCTAAGTTCTTTAGATCTTAACAAACACAGACCTCGGAGAGCCACACTTCAGGCGGAATTTTCCATTATGCTACAGGGCTGCATTCAAATGCATCGTTAGCAGCGCTAGGTGAGGCAGAATAATGAGTTTCGGGAAAGGAAGACAAATCCTTCAAATGATAAGTGTGGAAGCGGAGAGGAGAGAAAGTCTTTGAGTAGAAATCAGAACACAGCGCGAAGACCTTTGAATTGATCCCGTCGCTCAACTCTAAAAGCACTTGCGATTGATTCAAAGTGTGTGTGTGTGTGTGTGTGTGTGTGTGTGTGTGTGAGTGTGTGGGTGGCGGAGGCTGATTTTAAAGTATACTGCTGTATGCATTTGTATGAGCTCTGTGGAGGAGAGTAAAATGATTTGTTTCTCTCTCTTTATAAATAATTAGTTTTCCTTCAGATGAAAAGCATGATGAAATGGCACATTTCTCAAAACTCAGAAATAAAATATGTGTGGAGGAAAAGAAACTGTTTGTTTGCGTGCGAGAGTGTGTGTGTGTGTGTGTGTGTGGCAAAGAGAGAGAGAGAGAATGAGAGAGAGCAGGAAAGAGAGAGAGAGAGAGTCATATGTAAACACAGCCGACTGCACGATGCATCATCTTTTCTGTGCATCCGTCTCTCCTCCTCTCCTCCTCTCTCGTCTCCTCTGTTGTCTCTCCATCCCTCTTTCAAGAGCGCCGTGGAAAACGGATGACGGCGGAGAGAGCGTGTGGATTGCGCTCCTGCCATAATTTAGTATAATTCAGCCATTTCATTGGCTGATCAGAGAGCCCCAGTGTTTACTCGTGACCTCTCCTTCCACAACGCTGCCATCACCTCCTCAAAAGGCACTCCAAGGACGCCAGCTGGGCTCCGCGACTCACACACTCCTGCAGAGCTGCAAGAAATGACCAGGAGAACAAGAGAAGACAGACGGACAGAGAAAGAGAGAGAGAGAGAGAGAGAGAGATGGAGAGAGATGGAGAGAGAAAGGGAGGGAGAGAGATTAGCGATCCATACATTACTGTAGAGCTGAATGACAAGGAGAACAGGAGAAGACAGACAGACACAGAGAGAGAGAGAGATGGAGAGATTAGAGATCCATACATTACTGCAGAGCTGCAAGGAATGACAAGGAGAACAGGAGAAGACACAGAGGGAATGCGAGAATGAAAGACAAATGTGAAGAGAGAGAGAGAGAGAGAGAGAGATTAGAGATCCACGTGAGAAAAAGGAGAGAAAGCGAGTGAAAGGATGAGTATTTACACACTGTATTGCAGAGACCAAAAGGAGGAGGAGGAGAGAGAGAGAGAGAGAGGCAGAGGCCGTCGAGAAAGAGTGAGAGTGATAGGGAGCAGGTAGGGAGCGTTATCTAAAAAGAGCGGCAGGGTTCCGTGCGGTGATGTATGCAAGGCCGTGTCTACATCAATACCAGCAGAAGGAAGCTGGATGGGCCTCCCTGGACCGGTTTAGAGATTGTTAAATCCAGTCTGGGAATTCTGAATGGACACTAAAGGCTTTGGATCGGCCAGGTCTAATCCGCCCTCACCTCACTTGGCCTGCACAGAACGACGTCGGAAATATTGCTGTGATTTGTTTTTGTTCTTCCTCAGTGTGTCTCTTTTTTATATTTATTCAAAAATGCATGACCCTTCGACAAGTTGAAAAGAGAGAGTTGAGAGTGCCTGTCCTCAATGTTAATTTGACATGTAATCCCTGTATGCTTTGCACACACACACTTTCTCTCTCTCTCTCTCACACACACACACACACACACACACACACACACACACACACACACACACCAATCTCCAGCATCCTCATTCCTTTTGTTTTTCTCTTGCCTTCATTTCCCCCAGTAACATCTTGTCACATCCCTACCCTTAGAGCTCATGCTTTAATGAGACCCGCCTGCCGTCTGCAGCCTCCCTCCCTCTTTCTTTCTTTCTCTCCTCTCTCTCTTTTCTCTCTTTCTCTCTCTCCTCTTCCCCTGTCTCTCTCTATATATTGCTCTCTGTTCCTCTCTTGCTTCCTTCTCTCTCCTCTTCTTTCTCTCTTCCTTTCCTTCTCGATATATTTCTCTCCATTTCTTTCCTTCTCTCTCTTTTTCTTCCACTCTCTATTCATCTCTCTCATCTCTCAATCCCCCTCTCTCTCTCCCACCCCCTCTCCCCCCTCTCTCTCTCCCTCTTCCCCCTCTCTCTCTCTCCTTCTTCCCCCCCCTCTCTCTCTCATACCCCTGTGTGTCTGAGCTCTGTGCTGCAGGCTAAATGCCGTGTGTGCCTGTCTGATTAAGCACTAATTAAAGGAATTAGCCAGTGACCGCATGAACGGATCCACACAGGTGAGATAGTGCACAGCATAGAGCAGATGAGGGAGTCACATGCGGAGACACACACACACACACACACACACACACACACACACACACACACACACACACACACACACACACACACAACACCCCCCTTCTCTCTCTCTCTCTCTCTCTCTCTCTCTCTCTCTCTCTCTCTCTCTCTCTCTCTCTCTCTCTCTCTCTCTCTCTCTCTCTCTTCACACAAACAGGAACAGGTGGGTTCAAGGACAGCACAAAAGTGTTATCAGCTTGACAATCCAGTCTCAAACCAGCATATAAACAGACATCTACATGATGATTAATACATGAATACAAATGGACTCACAAAGACTACACATGTGCCCACACACACACACACACACACACACACACACACACACACACACACACACAACATGATGACAGACTGCCTGTATGTCTACACTCGAATACCAATCATCACTATACTAATATTAAAAAACAACAACAAAACAATACAGACCAAACTGCTCCTTGCATTCAAAGAGAGACGCAGGCTACTTAGCGAGCAAAGGAGAGCACAGAAGAGATTATAATTCAAAACAAGGCAGGAAGAAGTAGCAAGAGATGGCAAATGAGTGGTTCAAGGAGAGAGGGAGTGAATGAATGGGCAGATGTAGGGAGAAATAGAGGAATGGAGAGAGTTTTAGTATAGATGTGAGAACTGAAAATGTTTGTGTGTGTGCGTGTGTGTGAGTGTGTGTGTGAAGTCTTATTGCCTTATTATCTTTGATACATTTTACCACACTTTGAGAAATTTGAAGAGCCAACCGACGCTTAATCGCTTCAGTCAGATGGTACACCATGACTGTTGACTACCCAACATGAAGAAGCCAACTGAGGGAAATTTCTTGGTCGCTTCTTGGTTACCAAAAAAGGTGACAAGCTTTAAAAAAAATAAATAATAATAATAATAATAAGTATCATTTGTAATTTATCTATCTTCCCCAGACACAAACCATTGCCACCAGCTAAGAAATGATAGGGGAATTACAGGGTGAGAATAGAACTTCTCCCCGCCATCTATTTTACCACAGCATTTGCTCGCCCAGTATGATTGTGCTCTTATTAAGTCCCGGGCAGGCCATCAGGATCTATTTAAAGCTTAAACCTGCACTTGAGAAGATTTAAGTGTTTCTCTCTCTCACACACATAGCCTATTCACTCTCTCTCTCTCTCACACACACACACACACACACACACACACACACACACACACACACACACACACACTGATACAGTAGTCCTAAGTACACTGTGTTTCTGTAAAAGTAAAACAGTTGTCAAGCACTTTCTTCTGCTCTCTTTTGGATAAGATAATGAGTTGTATGGTTGGCGGCGAGGCTTCTTGTTCAATTAAAATGTGTTCTCTGCCTGAGAGGCCCTTCTTTGGTCTAACGGCGTGTGAGAACACAAGCACCACTTCTGGAGAGTTCTTCAGTCAATCTGATCACACTCCAAACAAACTCATGCCTCTCCATCCCCTTGCAAACCCTGTCTGTCTCTGTCTCTCTCTCTCTCTCTCTGTCTCTCTCTCTTTCTCTCTCTCTCTCTCAATTCAATTCAATATAGCTTTATTGGCATGAAAGTTTCAGAGACACTATTGCCAAAGTTCAATGTACACAGAAGAGGAAAATAAGGACATTTGCATATAATGTTTTGGCAAATATAAATGCATCCAAAATGAACAAACAACGTGTGTGTGTGTGTGTGTGTGTGTGTGTGCGCGCGTGCACGCGTACGTGCGTGCGTGCGTGTGTGTGCGTGCGTGCATGCATGTGTGTCTGTCTGTCTGTCTCTCTCTCTCTCTCTCTCTCACTCATGATCTATCAGTTCATTCTATGTATGTTATCTGCCTCTGCTTTTAACATAAGGGACTCTAATTTGTATGACAAGTAATACACATATGCAAGGCAACGCATAGAGACTGGCTCAAACAAACTGATGCTAATATAACAACATCAAGCTATTAACACATTACACTATACACGGCACACAAGCACTGGTGGGTCAGTGCACAGGCTCATGACGAGGGTCTCCTCCATTCTGTTTCTCCAGATGTTAAATGTAATGCTGCAAATGACTGCACTGACTCCTGCTGCCACGTGCGGGGTCAGTGGACAAGCAAGCGTTAGCGTTAGCGCCTGTTCTCATTATGGTTCCCATAGCAAAGGGAGCCCTCCATAGGGCGCCATGCAGATTCAAATTTGTGCACAGGATTTTATATTTGCATGTATTGGGCACTCACATGTTAGATGCTTTGCGATATTAGTTGTGCAGTTGTATCATGTGTATGTGTGCATGTGTGTGCGTGTAATTGTGTGTGGGTGTGGGTGTGTGTGTGTGCGCCTTTTGGGATTATGTGTATCATGCTGTGTGTATGTATTTGTGCGTGTGTGTGTGTGTGTATGTGTGTGTGTGTGTGTGTGTGAGTGTGTGTGCACACAGGCTTGTGCGTGTGAGTGTGCCTTCGGGTGATGTGTGTCATGCTGTGTGTGCATACTGTACGTCACATGTGTACTATGCTCACTGACCTTAAAGTGTCTGTGGAAAAAAATCACCACTTATAACCAATAACCCCTGAGAAGGAAAAGAAGCCAAGTGCTGGTCGCTTTCTAGTGTCTGTTTAGTGTGTGCCAAGTTTCTTTTGATTGTGCCCTCTCAGTTGTGCATAGTGTAAATAGTCCAGTGACTAGTCTGACAATAGTGCCTCTTTCTACTGGATAGACACAGTGGCAGAAGGTTCAAGTAAGCACCAGTTTCTTTGTCATAGGAATGGTCATGATTCCTGCCATGCTGATATTAAGTGTATCAAAGATCCTGAAGTATATTACAATTGATGAATAAACGCTTTTGAAATGTGGATAAACTCTAATAAGAGGTGA
>NC_085014.1:18208641-18218641 GCF_963854185.1 Sardina pilchardus | reverse complement strand
TGGGGTGGACTCTCTTCTCTAGAGTGTAAATGCTACTGTTTTCGCTGGGTGATGCGTGGGGCACTGGGCAGGTTACTACTGGGATCTGGATCAAGCTGTGGGAGCAGAGGAGCAGAAGGAGCACCAGAGGCAACAGTGTGGAGTGGAAGACCTCTGTGATAATGTGGAGGTGGCTGGAGAGAGAGTCTGAGCATAGTGCACTACTCTCTCCACTGCTGCAGCTGCTGAAGATGCAGATAACTTCACGTTTTCCTTTTGGCAGTCCAATGACTTTGTCTCCAAGGAGACAAAAAAGAAGAAAGAAACAAACAAACAAACAAACAAACAGCACCATTACATTTGCCTGAAGCACCTCAGACCCTCCCTGTGGTCATTCCATGCCCAACTAAAACAAAGAGCTACGCTCATGCTGTGGTGTGTCTCTCTGCGACTTTGTACATGTTGGTGTGCTTATGGCCCCATGAGGTTGGTTATGTACTGTATGTGCACGAGTGCTTTCACAGTCGGAGGAAGACGTGTATTTGGACACCTTAAAATCTCATTATTTGAGGGATTTTTGGTTGGAAGTGTGTTGGCAAGGATATATAAAATAAATAGTTTCTCATTTTCAGAATGTAACATATAGAATATTTAGGATTTAGTACGTGGCATTATCATATGTGGAACCCAAATCATACCCTATCTGTTTTTTGTTGTTGTTTTGGCAGATATGACGTACAGTACATCTAAGGTAATTAGTCTATAAATAGTATACAGACACATTTTTATGCAAAACCTCTGGTTCCAGCACCCATCCACACACACGCACACACAGAGAACCTCGAACACATTTCAGCCTACGAACATACTCCCCTGTCCCCTTCCCCCGTTCCAAACGACCGTACAAGCTGAAAGGCATGATTCACCTACACAAGAAGACTTATTTACTCCTGTCAATGGCCTGTAACAGGAGGGAAGCACATGGTAATGACTCGATTAGAACTGACACTGGAGGTGACCCGCCAGCCCTCCTCCTGGTAGCCACGGTAATGATCGTCCCATCCCAGCCCATCCCAGCCCAGGAGGAATCTCATAATGGCCCGTGCAATGCTGATGCCTTATGACAGTCTAGTGGACCCGTGGTCCAGGGGCGCCTTCCCGTTAGGCCCGTTAGAACAGCGGTTCCTTATTCTTCTGCGGCTCAATTTCTATTGTTTGTCATGATTCGCCACGACATCTTATCTGCGCACCAAGAAGCCAGGTGTCCATCAGGTAAACAGCTAAGCGTCAGAGGCGAGCGTGCCGCTTTCTGATAACCGTGATTGTGTGTTTAAATCAGTCGACACTTAACGACCCTCTGAGTCACACAGCGAGCAGTGCAAATCTAATTTACAGGAGCTACTGTTCTGGCTCTCTCTCTCTCTTCCTGATTTACTTTTTTTTCTCTCCCTCCCTCCTTATGACTCTACCTCACTCTCTTTCCATGTCTCTATCGCTCAGACGTCTCCTCTTAAAAGTAAAATAGGATCCATCATTGAAAGTGAAGAAGCTATTCTATTAGTGCTTAGCAGTGTTAAAGCATTAAGCTTTCATAATACTTAACAATATCAAGGATTTATTTTCCACGGGATCAAATGACTCCCCAGGTGAGTGCCTGTGTAATTTGCAAGAAAGCAAGAGGGAAACAAGGAGAGAGAGAGAGAGAGGAGAAGAGGGAGAGAGAGAAGGAGAGACAGAAAAAAAGAGTAGAGAGATGGAGCGAGCCTAAAAGCAATAAGTGTGTAGTGCTGTAGAGTTGAATTAGATTTGCTGCCATGCTCTTTCATATAAGTGTAATGAAGTCTTCCCCCTCTTGCGATTTGTGACTGCAGGTACAGTCAGTCAGAGAGTATATGTGTGTGTGTAGGTGTGTGAGTGAGAAAGTGCTAGTGCCTGAAAGAGACTTTCTGTGTGTGCAATTAAGCATAAGTGAATGCGTGTTCATGTGTGTGTTTCTGTGTTTGTTTGTGTGTGTGCATGTGTTTCTGAGTGTATGTGTGTGTGTGTGTGTGTGTGTGTGTGTGTGTGTGTGTGTAGGTGTAGGTGTGTGTGTTCATACATGTGTCAGTGTGTGTGTGCATGCGTGTGCATTCGCATGAGTGCATGCTCCTCAAAGCGCAACACACCGGCCCAATGGGGAGGGATCAATACCAGGCGGCGGGACCTCCTGTTTGAGGAGCTGTTATTGCAGATTTCACGCTGACCTTGTTAAGATCGCCTGCGCCTCACCTCTGCCTGCAGGTTCAACACATGAGCAACTCGGTGAAACAGCTGGCTGGGAACGCCGCGAGGGTGCTGGAAAATAAGCATTGTCGGTGTACAGTACGCACACTCTCAGCAGAGAGCTCTTTTCTTGCTTTCAGACCAAAGACAAAAACAAATGTTGACTTTTTTTGACCGATCTTTAAAAGTTTGTCTCAGATCCCTCTCATGGCAGGAGCTTGGTAGGATACCCTGTTGAAATGCCTTCTTCAGCTCTACAGTGGATTTTCGACCTCTATTTTACTAAGGCCTTAGCTATATGCTATTTTTAACCTTTATCTAGCAAATCACAGTCAATTTACTGAACTAGGCTCCACCATTCAGAGCCTTCAGGGCCATGGTTAGCTGCTAACCGCAAGTCTACTCCCCATACTATGATACATTTCACACAGGGTGTTTTAACAAATACAGAGAAACATATTCCTTGAGGTAAACCACCCGTAAACAGTAACACGTACTGTAAGCCACCAAACAGCACACAATCCTGATGATAGGGACACAGTAGTCAGCTAGCAGAGTAGTAGAGTAATATGTAAACCTCCAACCTTAGCAACAAGCTAGCAACAGCCACTGGCACTCATGGCTTTTAGCCTCCTTTCAAGAGCACCCACCCCCGTAAGACAATACAGGTTACATGTGTACAGTGCCGATAGTGCCCCTTGAAACACCCACCTAAATAAAAGGCACCAGCATAGACACTCACAGTTGGTTCATGGCCAGATTCACAAAAGCACCATATAGTTCACAGCCAACCATGGTCAGATGTGGGAGCAAAACATTAGTGTTCAGTACTTGCTGCGAAGTCTTGTCTTAATGGAAGCTTTGAAATAGACTTTGCTATTGGTGCAATGAAAAGCTATACTTCATTCATTTGAGCTCATAATGAACAGCTTTCCATTTTTTTTTTATTCCCTTCCTCAATGTGGACTGCTCAACGAGGTCTTTTCACTAGTTATCATTGGACACGCTTATGGGGTCACAGGGTCGAAGCTAAATGTGTTGAGAATAACTGGTGCACAGCAGACTCTCGTAAGATACAACTCTCAGAGCAACTGGGACCACCTAAGTGCTCTATTGAGCATATGTGAATACATCCGTAGTCCCCATGGTGATAAGTGCTTTAACCGTAAGCTTTTCAAAGCAACGTTACGAGGGGAGGAAAACACTCTAAGAACTGACTTGCATTTCTCTTTCCTTTGCTCCTAAAACTCTGATCTACAGCCTTTAAACATCCACAATGGCACAAGAAATGTTGTTCCCAAATACTGTTGTAAATACTGTTAACATAGAATACAACTATTTGTTTCCATGTTTATACTCACAGTTCTGAGAGAATCATTTAGACGTCCCCACAAAAATCTACTGCATGACCTCTCAATTTATTCAGCCGAAAGCCAGTGTGGTCCTCCACTCCCGACACCCTCACTCTCATCACTCATATCACTGCAGGTTGGACGAGTGGGCCTGGAGAGACGTCTTGAGCACCGTCTCAAGCACTCTGTCCACATCCGAAATAAAAGGGGGTGACTTGGGCAAACACGCGCCCGCGGAGGAGATCTATCAATCAGCGCTCGAGTCGAGTGGAGGGAGCAGTCAGCCATCCAGTCAAGCCGGGCCGGCGGAAGCCTGAAAGGGGGGCCGAGATTAGCTGTGTCCTGATTGAACGGCTCGCGCCGGGAGGCTGAAGGAGACGGAGGCCCCTCGTTTAAAAGAAGAGAGCGCTTTATTAATTACCTCGGTGGGAGACACGGGCGACACCAGACACCAGTGCTGACTCTTGATGCCTCCGCGAGCAATCGTGCTTTTTTCGGGCTTTAGCAAAAAAGGCTCCTGGAGAGTAGCAACTTTTAAAAAGATTTCGACTCTCTTTGAAAGAAAAGGAAAAATAATAATACTAATGAAAAAAGTAGATGTTGTTTGCCTCGGTTTTGTGATGTATTTTGTACTTTAAATGATTAAATAAACAGATAAATAAATAAATAGTGTGCTCGTTTTCAATCTCCCTCTGTTTCGGCGCAGAGTCTTTTTTTTAATGTCAGTTGCTTGAGCATAATGAAAGAGTGCAGCGGCGGAAAATGAATGATTTTGTGTCCTGTCGCGAGTCCTCCCCGCTAACTAATGCAAAGCGCCCGCGTCGTCGGGCCTCGCTAGCGAAAACATGCCATTCCCTAATAGAACATGTGATGCGGAGCGGCGAAGTGCCGCTGAGTGAATATCGGTTTGAATAATGCAGAATTATCACCATTTCCCCAGAGCAGCCGCCATCTTTAATTGCTTTGTCTGGAGTCTCAGCGAGAAGCTCGGAGGAGATGCTTCCCGTCTGTCCTGGGAGACGCACTCTTCTGCAGCCTTGGAGTTGTCTTAACATCTGCTTCCCATGGTGGCTTGGATCTAGATTATGTAGCGGCAGACAGCTGGAAGCAACACACTAGGCTAATGTCTTCTCCTTGATCTAGATGCGAAATGCCACGACGTCAAGGAGAGATGTGAAGAAGAACTTATTGGGACTTAGGAAAAGACAACCATAACGCTCTCATTAGGCTACTAAATCATGCAAAGGCAGTGACATGGGTCAGAGAGTTGTGTGGTGTCACTATCACCTTTTTTCTTTTATGAAGGACCAGGGTACTAAAACAGATTCAAATGGACCAGGGTTAAGGACCAGTTTCTTTTTTTGATTGTTTTAAAAAAAGAAAAACTCCAACTGAAAAGGATTGTTGGGTTGAGGAAATGCTGTTCTTAGTTTCCTGTGGCAACCACTAATAGACAGTCAGTGTCCAGTCAGAGCACAAAAAAACCCAGAAACGTAATTCTGTTTAATGTAATCAAAGTCTTCACACCCACAACACAGAGTAGTAAGGGAATGGATGAGTAAGCTTTGTGCGATTGTTACAAGTGTGTGATTTGTATGTAGTACTGTATGTGGTGGTTCTTTAAAGACAAAGGGAAAGTAAAGACAATTGGGTAATGTTCCATAAACTCACACTCACAATTGCAATTAGCATAGCTATCATCACAGTATGAACTTAGGCCAACACATTTTGAGCTAACACACAAATTAGCATAAATCAGCACAGCAGGTCATATCAATGTTATATAATATTAAAGATTAACATGTTGCATTTAATTAACAAAGGAAATATGAAAAGCAGTTTACTTATATTATTGAACTCACCATTAGATGCACACACACCAAAATAACCAACCTTGCCCCCGATGCAGCATTGCCAGGTCATGTGAAGAAAAACAAGCAACCAGGTCTCTGAAAACAAGCGCAAAAGAAGTGACTCAAGAGAAATATTTTGCATCTACTCCCCGACCCCCTACGTTATATTTGTCAGTCATGTCAGAGGTGCCTTCAGTTATGGCAGTCAACGCAGACGCATAGGATAAAATGCCTTGTGTGTACGCGTAGGCACTGCATGGATCCTACGCAAAAACAAAAGATATAAAGCAAGCCCAAAAAGAAGCTACCGAACACAAAACACATCCCCAAACCCATAACTTCACAAAAAGCAAGCCCAAAGTCACTTATAATACGGCAATACTGCCCTGACAGAATGACCCTGAAAAAAAGGGGTCCTGAATTAGGTGCAGGTTTAGCTACTAGGTGGCCAATTACTGCCTGCCTAAAAATCACAGGAACTATACACAGAAATGACATGACACACAGAACATTACATAGGCTTTAAATACACAGATGAACTCTTATCATGGCTGCCACTTGCTGATGGGTCATTTCACTCTGTAGAAACCTTCCTAAGCAAAAAAAAGTCCTTTTAAGGGCAGGTGTATACTGTAGACTGAATGATAGTATGACGTAGCATTAGTCTTCCTGGCAGAATATTTCACTACACTTCAAATTCACAGTGACCACCATCATTGTGAGTACTTCTGATCTTTGGTCCTTTTTTCGACCATCCTGTGCGTCCCACGGCTTTTTTCCCCCTCAATATTTCTCCTTTATTTATGTGTTTTTTGCTGAGAAGGGGGGATGGGGTTGGCGAGTGATGGCTAGTGCCTTGATCGAAATAAGCAGCCGGGGCGGACGAGGAAGCAATACTGCGGGTGTAATTAAATGATATGGTAGGTGCATTGAGGGTCTAGGAAGACTAGGAGGTGTGTATGTGTGGTAGTGGGGGGGGGGCAGTTCGGTGGAGGGGTATTAGATGCAGCTCTTAATGTGAGTGGGCAAATCCAATTGCCTTATTGATCCGGCACTTACAGATCTCTGTAGCGTCACTTCCTGACCTCCATTTCATTCTCAGGCCATTATAGTCACCAGGACGGATTTAGTGTGGCCGGCCGCAATCAAAAGATACTCCTGGCCAACGTGGCAGCGAAGGGACAGATGGACGTGGGGCTGGGGGAGGGGAGGGGAGGGGAGGGGGGGGGAGATGACGAGGGGGGGTCAAAAAAAGAGCAGACAGAAAGAGCGGAGTTGCTAAGAGAGGGAGAAATGAATGATTTATCAATCTGTTCTCTTACGAAAGTCGAATCGATGAACTTCTCTCCGACCCCCCCTTTCCCGCTTAATGGAGAAGCGCTAAATATACCTGTGCCGGAGTGGCCTCGCAGAGTCGGTGGCCCGGCGGCCAAATCCGTGTTTCATTCCATGTTCTCAACCCCTGCCTGGCCCCGCCATCACCATGCACCGCCGCCGCCACCCCTCCCTCTGTCCACTCACCACCAGCTCTGACCGACGACACTGACCGAAAACAGACTGCTCGGAGTCACATTATCTACTTATCGATGTGTGTGTGTGTGTGTGTGTGTGTGTGTGTGTGTGTGTGGAAAGGGGGGGCGGGGTGGGTTTGGACAAAGGGAACGAGAGGTGAAAAGGACTGGCAGGAGGACACCGGGTCTGTCCACCATCGATCGCAGGCCTGCTTCATCAGAGTTTAGAGGCAAAATGTGTGCGTGTGTGTGTGTGTGTGTGTGTGTGTTTTTTACTTTCATTTTCCTGGTGTCCTCACCTACCTTCACTTTACGCGGCGAGCCTGCTGAGCTTAGTAGAGGGGTTGTGGAGGCTCAGTCATAGCGACTCCTTAATTCGTCTTCATCATTTTCTTTTATTTGGTTATAGATCTCGTCGGCATATATGGCCAGATGGTCAGACCCGAGTAATCGATAGTAGAGCAGAATATCTGTCTGTGAATAGATACTAATATTGAAGGGCCTCAAGCTTCAGCCCTGTAACACACACACACACACACACACACACACACACAGGGAGAGAGAGAGAAGCAATGAAAAAGACGGGGTGAGAGTGAGGAGACAAACATCATTCAAATACAAAACAAAAACATCTAACCCTAAAAGCAATAAAAAAAAGGAAAAAAAAAAGATTTATTCCAGAAGAGGAAATGTATTTACCAATATGTGTGGGCGAGTCCATTTGCCTCCCATCGCTCCGCAGTCAGCGGAGGAGAGAAAGGGCAGCAGCGCTGCGAGAGCTACCTGGGCACCACGATCCCTCTCCGCTAGCCTCAGGGAAGGGTCACGCAAACAGGCCACAACAATAAAACATGAGGACCACAAAAATAATGTAAAGTGGAGGAATTACAAACTATGGAGGACCACACACACAGACGCGCGCGCGCGCACACACACACACACACACACACACACACACACACAATGTTAGAAAGGGGTGGAATGCAAATGTTTGAGCAACATCAGAGGAGGTACAACAAATGTGAGGTGAACTGAGTGTGAACTGAGTGTGGTCTGAATCAAGTCCATTGTGTCCAGTTGCAGCTGTAGCTCTTCTGTTTTTCTCTCCTTTTATCGGGATGGAGAGATAGAGAGAGATGAGAGAAAACAGACACCAGATTTTTTTTTCTTCTTTAACCAACTCAAGCCTAAGAGCCCGGGGACAAAAAGAGAAGAGAAAAGCTATCTTTTACCAACAAAGCCAACAAAGGATAGAAAAACACACACAAAATCTGATAGACACTAAAGGTAGAGGGGGAGAGAGAATAGGGCGGCTGGACAAGTCCATTTAGCTGAGTAGCTTAAGATAGGGGGCGAAAGAGAGAAAGCATTTGGTATTGAATTAAGAGGCCATCATATACCCAGTAAACATCACTCCCACTCCTTCTCTCCCCCTCTCTCTGACAAGTCTTTCTTTTTAAGATATTCCTCCATTCATCCCTCGCTTCCACTCTCATTTCTCCATAGCATTCTTTGATTCAGGGCTCCACTTGTGCCAGATGTATACGGCATCTATACATTGTCTATATACATTCCATGTGTGTCAGAGAGAGAGAGAGAGAGAGAGAGAGAGAGAGAGAGAGAGAGAGAGAGAAAGAAAGAAAGCCCATGGCGGCTGTAAGAGAGCCAGAATTCGCTAATGGATTCTCCCACTGTGATGTTTAAGAAATGTGTGGCGATTTCAGAACATATTTAGCACATAAACGAAAAGTAACTGCGGTGTCCCAGAGATGAAACAGTCCATTACATGTCACAGTATAACCAGATCGATGCAGATTTACTATGATATTCAACTAGTCTGAAGGGGCATACTTATTTTAATGTGCTTTTATTCTCTCATACACTTCTGTGAGTCCTTGGTCCATTGTCTTCTATCCCCTTTCTCCAGATAGCGCTGTGATTATTTCAGCAGTACAGAGCATAGTTTGTCTTAGCAGTGTACAGCTAGTTGAGCAGAAACATAACAGAAAAAGGGAGATGCATCCATCCAAATGGGACTCAGTATGGGCCGGGGAGATGATGCATTCACTGGCACACCTAATTTAAAATGTCAGCAACACTCACGGGCATAGCCGTGCTACAGTGCTGAATGTATAATACGCACAAACTTTGTTTACCTTTTTCCATTCCAGTCTCAATATTCATTCATATCGGTATTGTCTTGGGTAAGAGCAACCCGTACCCCATATGCCAACACACCATGAATCCCAGCATCGGTAAGTAGCCATTTTTACCCTGTAGATTTACCTCAGGCATTCATGTCATGTATAGAGGAGGAACAGTAGCACACCCAGGACAGTGTGTGTGTGTGTGTGTGTGTGTGTGTGTGTGTGTGTGTGTGTGTGTGAGGTGTGTGTGTGTGTGTGTGTGTGTACTCCAGCTTGCGGAGTGAGGATGGGAAATGAATGAATAACTGAAATCACGCTGCGATGGTGATGAGGAGTCAAAATCAGGCGTCTACAATGCTGATGACCATGCAATGTGCACCTGCTACCATTCCATCTTCTCCAAATTGCAGTTATACTCTCTCTCTCTCTCTCTTGCTTTACTTCTCTCGCTCGCTCTCTCTTTTTTTATCCACCCTAAGGGTCCCATGCCCTTTTCTTTCTTTTTTTTTTTTTTTGCTTGTGCGTCTACTTTTAAAGAAGTATGCTATTTACTGTGAGGAGCTGAGTTCAGCAGTAAGAAGGCAACATGACTGATGAATTCATCCTGCCAGTGTTTGAAAATGAAATTCTGTTTTCCCAAAATCCAATAAGCATCCATGCATAGCAGTCTGATCTTAGCGCCTTTGCAATATGGTGCTCTATTTGTTTTTCCTTTTCTGTGGAAAATAACAGAGCCTTTGGAGTTTGGCAAAAATCTCTCCCTTCTCGACTGTGCTTTATGCAACTTTTTGTTTATTTATTTATTTTGTATTTATCTAATTATTCGCTTTGCTAGTTTGTTTTCACATACATCGCCTTATAGAGCAGAATTCGGCTCGGAAAGTGAGACAGCCACT
>NC_085014.1:18198641-18203641 GCF_963854185.1 Sardina pilchardus | reverse complement strand
TTGCATAATGCATAAGTTGTTTTGCCTATCTTACTTGTGTCACTCTGTGTTCTGAGCAGTGTATACATTCTTGTCTTTTCTCACATACAGGTTTTTATGGCCGAGACTGTTAGAACTGAACAGAACTACCTGACCGGAGAATTGGACATCTAACATGCTGTCTCTAAATTGCAATTGCCAATAGCGAGTAAATCAATAAAGAAGCAAATGAGATGGTTTGCAGGTTAAATATACAGAGCAGCATGAGACTACCCCTGTTTGTTCACCGTGCTATCAGTGGTCAAGGCTTCATTATAGCTGCTGAATCCAAGGGCTCGTGGTAGAATATCACCTAGGTGGACTATGCCCTCAGGGGAAAGTAAGCTACTGCACAACCTCAGACACTCTTTGACTTCCCATCACACTCTGAAACAGTGTGTGTGTGTGTGTGTGTGTGTGTGTGAGCGGTTGAGAGACATCTGTTATTAGACACGGGTCACGGCGTCGGGCTAGCGGTCACGATCCGGCTTTGGCGCTCTCTTAACACAAACTCTGAACATGTCCCGCACTTTGCTGCCCTCAAAGAAATGGTGTTAGCTCGCTGATGGAGCGAGGCTGATGGAAAGATAGCAGGACTAACATGGAGAGATGCCTACATAACATTTTAATAATAATCATAATGATAATAATTTAATGTTATTAATTATGTGTAACAGAAAACGTCTCATTTGGAACTTCTCAGAAACATTCCAGAAACATTCCAGCCTACTGTATCACGTATGACTCGTAAAACCACAATGAAGTCACAGCAGTGTTTTCCGTGCTGTGTTGCACACAAGAGAGAAGCTAAATCAAATCGCGGTGGTCTTCTTGCAGTAGCCAACGTGCTGATGCATGCTATGGCCCTTAAATCAGTTACATTGGTTGCTTTTTTTTTTTTTACATTGGCTGGCTTCATGCTGAATGATATACAGAACATGGGCATTATTGGATCCCCCTGCAAAGATAGACCATGTTAACCCAGAGGTACATCTTGTAACCCACCTGCAATTCTTGCTCTTAAAATGTCTATGGAAAATGCCGGAATGTCAGTGAAAAAAAAAAATGTTCCAGACGCCATGAACCGGAGTGTTCTCTCTGCTCTAAATTTAACATCACTGCGATCATACAGACTCCATCGGCTCTACAGTTGCAACATAATTTGGTCAGGGCACAGAAATGAGGGGACACTCTGCATGGGGACTCACATTAAAATGGCACCCTCTATGGATCTCTGCTGACAGATGGAGCATCTGACTGTTGCCAAATATGGCTGAGCGTCGCGTAAAAACAAGAGGGAAGAAAATGAGCTGTCAATTAGCCTTCTGCTCGTAATGGGCCACATCCTATCACTTGTTTATTTGAGTAAACATCTGTGTGTGTGTGTGTGTGTGTGTGTGTAATACAGGCAGATCAGAAGTGTCCCAGCAGAATCAGGCACAGGACACATGAGGGCTATTATGTCAATGGTAGATGAAAGAACAACGTAAAGCAATGGTTTGGTAAACACACAACCTAGTTACCATTTATGGGTGATAATAGCATCAAGCTTTTGTTTGGGAAAGTTACGTTAATTGGTGGAGTTTTGAGCTCGACCCATTGTTTGCATTAGCAATGCAATGGCTTAAGGTTTGTAGTTGCTGCCATGGTCCCACATCAAAATAAAGCGCTACTTTCAAACCACTGATAAGGCTCTAAATATAGCCTTACACTTCATTGGTAGTGTGGAGAGGGTCCCTGTGGGCATATAAAAAAAATTGTAAACTTTGCCCATGAACTTAATGGCTATGGGCTTGTTAGACTTCTTGCAGCGCTGCGGAGATCTGGCTGACTTACAATACAAACCTGCGTCACATTCAGGCAACGCTGCACGAAGTCGAACGCTCCCACTGATTTGAAAGTCCCACCAAGCCCCGTGAGCAGAGACAGGACGAAGTCTTACTGGGGGTATGGGTGGGGATGGCGGTTGGGGCAGGTAGGGCATAGATAAGAGGACAGAGAAAGGTGGGCATAAGCCACCTAGCCTAACCACATGTGTGGGTAGATGCAGTTTAGATGCAGTCAGTGTAAGCGATCCTGGATTTGTGTGTGTGTGTGTGTGTGTGTGTGTGTGTATACGCAATAGCTATCTTTTCATAGAAGGCAAAAATGGAAGCATTGGAAGATTTAGAGAGAGGTTGAGCCTGTGTGTGTGTGTGCAAATGTATCTGTATAGGTTTGTGTGTCCCCCCTCCCCACTCCTCCCATCTTGGTTAATGTATATGTCAAAGCTTTTGGTTCGTTCTCAGTCATTTGAACAGAAAATCTCTTTTTTTCTCTCTCATTTTTCAGGCAAATAGAAAGCACCACGCACTGAAGTAATTTGGTTGATACGTCTGTTTCCCCTCCCACACACACACACACACACAAGCATACTGACCAGCTCAGCATATTCAAAGTACCTGAGCACACCTCCCATAAAATGCTACCTCTCCACACACCCACACCCATACACACACACACACACACACACACACAAACACATGTGGTTTCGACTCAGTGGAAGCATATGTTTAAAGGCTGATGAGGACCCCCATCTTGGGGAAATGCGTCGAGGTGCTGCTGAGAGGGACAAAAAATCAATATGAATACATTCACTAGCATGAGGATAAAAAATAAAATAAAATGTAAAAAAAGCTCAACTCAGCTTTTAAGGCAGAGCCAAAGCTCAGAAGGCTATGTAGTAACACACATACACACACACACACACACACACACACGCACACACACACACACACACACACACACACACACACACACACACTCACACACACAGGTAGAGGTACACCCAGGTTTTTTTTTTTTTTTTTTTTTTTTTTTTTAAAGATGTAAGCATTACACACTCACTAACCAAATAACAGACCACAAAGATTGAATGAATGATGACATTGAGTTCGTCATCAAACTGCTCCACTCCACACACACACACACACACACACTCATACATGCTCACACATACCCATGGGACACCAGCGGATCAATTGTGGCTGGTAACCTCGGTCACGGCAGGCTGTTGAACTCTCTCCTCTTGTCGTTAAATCTATCCCTTTCTCTCGCACTCATTCTTTCTGTATCTCCCCCCCGTCTTTTGTGCCATCGACTTACTGCAATCACCGGAGATGGACCTTTGAACTACAGCCACCATATCTCCCAGGGGGTGAGGCGGGCTTCAATGTTTTTAGCATCAAGGGTTGAAGGGTCACGTTTTGAACATAACCACGGTTAATTAATTAAAAGGATAACTTCATTAGCGGAGTATAGATTAGCGTAGTGGCACAGCAGCAGTGCTGGTGACTAGTGATGAGTAACCCATTATAATGATCAAACAGCTTGGAGATCAACTGTGTATTCGCGTGTGTCTTTCTGTGTGTGTGTGTGTGTGTGTGAATTCGCATGTGTCTTTCTGTGTGTGTGTGTGAATTTGTGTGTGTCTTTCTCTGTGTGTGTCTGTGTATGTGTGTGTGTGCATGCGTGTGTGTATGCGTGTGTGCGTGTGTGTGTGTCAACAGCCTACTAGACTGGCAGCCATGTTTGCGCTGCTGCTGCCGAGCGATTGTTATCAGGCGACACCTCAGCAGGCCACCAGCGAGGCCAGCGCATTCTACTCGCCGCGGGTCTCCGTCACAACCTCAGATGCCAGCACGCGCCTTGATGATATGAGCACAAAAAGAACAGCGCTCGAGCGCTGAGCAGGCGTTCGCCGACGGAATATGCAACGGGTCGTCCGTTCCGCGGAGAGAGCGGCCTCGGAGAGGAGCCTGTTCTTCTCCGGGCGATAAATTCCAGCGTGGATGTGTGGCGCGCTGGGCACTTAAAATGGGCTGCCCACGGACCCCAGTCAGTCGGAGGCTCAGGGAAAAACAGCACAACAACAGTTGAACCCCCCGCTACACCCACTCACACACACACACACACACACACACAAACACCTCCAATCTTCGCCTTCAGGGTCGCGAGGGGAGCCGTGTGTTACGCTGAGCCCACACCAACCATCTGGCCCTGTAAAAACAAGGCATTTTGAACAGTGGTGGCCCTTAAACACACACACACACACACACACACACACACACATAAACACGTACACAGGTAAACATATACACACATAAACACACACACACACACACACACACGTAAACCTGTAGATGAAGTAATAGTGGCAGCATGCAGCCATCCACCCACGTTGCCACGGCGAGTGGGAAGTGACAACCATGGTGATCCAGCTCCTTAGCAACCATTGCCAGGAACAATTGCCTAGAGATGCTACGCTCAAATGTGTGTGTGGGGGGAGGAGGTATAGCGTGCGTGTGTGTGTGTTTGTGTAGGTGTGGGTGGGTGTATGTGTGTGCGCACACACGCGTGTGTGTGGATCATTGGGCATCTTGCTGTGGGGAACAAGTAATAGGCGCACCACAGGTGAGGCAAAGGAGAGAACCCCCCCAGCATGCACACCACGACACACACACACACACACACACACACACACACACACACACACACACACACACACACACACACACACACACACACACACAAACACACACCCAAACACACACACACACACACACACACACACACACACACACACACACACACACACACAACCACACATACACACACACACACACACACAATAAAACAGCATCCAGACATCCAGACCTGGGTCTCCTTCAAAGTTTATGGGAGAAGTTGGCGCGAGCCAGTGGGCTCTGGTTGATTTGGAGCATTCGTCTGGGCAGAGGTCAGAGCCGTGCTCTGCCTGTGGGAAAAAAATACAGAAATGGCCAGAGAGGTGTGGAGGTGAAGAGGAGGAGGAGGAGAGACATGTGGAGGTGAAGAGGAGGAGGAGAGGGGGACTCTCAGTGCTAATTTCAGATGGTAGCAAAGAATCAAGAGAGGAGTGTGTGTCTCTGTGAGAGTGTGTAAGCGTAGCACAGAGAGAAAGG
>NC_085014.1:18173641-18188641 GCF_963854185.1 Sardina pilchardus | reverse complement strand
ATCTGGTTGGGTTTTACACCTCAGAGGTCTTCATGCAGTGGAGATTAGGTTTTTCTTTGGCTCCAGGCCTCCATTGTGTTCTTGCTGGCGAAAGAAATGCAGATAATGGAAGGTAAATGTATGCAGTTCTTCACTGTGTCCAGCAGGGGGTGCTCAAAGCGAACTATGTTTATTAAAAATGGGCAGAATGTCAGTCTCTGAGTAGTCACTTGGCTCACGGCTAATCTAAACTCTTGCTCCCTCTCTCTCTCTCTCTCTCTCTCTCTCTCTTGCTCTATCTATCTCTCCATCTATATCTCTCTTTCTCTGTCTCTCACATACACACACACTCACACACTAACAAAACACATACATGAACACGCAATTTCACACACACAAGAAAATCAGTCATTCAGACACACCAGCACACACACACACACACACACACACACACTTAAGTTCACACACAAAGAAACGCACAGCCAGTGTTAAGTTCACACACAAAGAAACACCCAGCCAGTGTACGTTTACTTTGCCCTAGACCTATTCATGTCAAATTGCTTGCAAACTGGGCTGCAAAATTATTAAGCACAGAAAGAGTTTTCTACAGTCAAATACTACAACGACACTTCTACATCTGATGTCCCCTACGTCAGACCAATCCATTCATTTATCTCTTTAAATAAAATCTCGTGTTTCATTTTCCACATCATAAGTTGCCACCATGCTCTCTCTCCTTCAGCTGAGATTGTGTTTGGGAGTTCCTCCGTGCTCCGTAATGTTTGACATACGCATGCATAATGAGATCATGAGCTGGCTCTCGCTACCGGGTCAGCAGCAGGAAGTCATGTGAGGTGGGCGACTCCGAAGGCCGCACCACTGTTGGGGCCTCAAGGAGCCGCACAACAGAGCTCATTGTTAGGGCCAGAACACGCCGGTCTGCAAAAAGGTATTTTTCCGGAGCCTTCCTCTGTCTGGGCGGCTGTGATACAACCGGAGACTCGGCCATTGGCAGCGATAGCCGGGGGTTGGAGTCAAGCGTTAGCTGTAGCCAAAGAGTTCTGGGAGGGGATCCGGGCCTGGTCTGGCACGGATGTGTTGGGGTGAGATGCGTTTGAGCTGGCAACTATCTGGGCTACCGCAGGAACACAAACACAGAGAGAGTGTGTGGGAGAGCGAGAGAGAGAGAGAGAGAGAGAGAGAGAGAGAGAGAGAGAGAGAGAGAGAGAGAGAGAGAGAGAGAGAGAGAGAGAGAGAGAGAGAGAGAGAGAGAGAGAGAGGGAGAGAGAGACGTCCGCCTATTCCTGGAAAACATTTTTTGAAAGACTGTTCCTAATCCGAGTCTGGGTAACTTGCCCACAGTATATTTTAAGCGTGCACGCACACACACACACACACACACACTCTCTCTCACTCACTCGCACACACTCACACACAAACAAACACAGAGATTTGCAAAAACACGGGTCTTTGACATTTCCAGCATGTAGCTTTATTTTTTGCTCTCCACCAAACATTAAATATAAGTTATGACACAATACATGAAGAATACACCATTAACAGTATACAAAACCCAACATGCTCCATTTATATAAAAAACAACCTTCATAGTTTATTTGTGCATCCCATCCCAAAAAACATAATTATAGTGTGCCCTAGCTCAACATATACTTATATAATTTTATATATAACTGACATAAAAACATGAAGTACTTAAATATGAAGATTTACAGATGCATGTCTTTTTGATTACTTTTGTCAACATGCATTCAAAATATAAAAATAGACATCTGATTGTTTAAAGTTATTTACAGTTTTTTTTTAAATATAAATATAAAGAATACAAATTGTATTTTTAAAATACAAAGATAAATACACTCACACTGTGTACACTGTGTACCAAACAAGAAAATACAAACATTATTTGGATAATTAGCATTCACCAAAAAACACGATACATCAGAATTGCAACTTTAACGACAATTGCAGGGTCCTGTTTTTCAGTTACTTTTATCTGTTTTTCCATTTTTTTTCCACATCACAGCTCCCCCTCTGGCCATACGGGGGAGTGGCAGGATTTCTCCAAGAGAGAGAAAGAGAGAAAGACAGAACGAGAGATAAATAAGAGTCACATGGCGAAGCCTCTTGGGGGCAGTCTTTGGGAGCGTTTCTTTAACGTTCTAGCTCTGCCGCACGTCCTGCAGGAGCTTGTTGATTTCGGCCACGAGTTCGCTGGCGTCCATGATCTCGCTGCGGCTGTCGGCGCGCTTGCCCTGCAGGTGGCCGAGCACCGAGTCGAACTCGTCCTCCTCGAAGTTCTCCGGGATCTCCTCCATGGCCGGCAGCCACTTGGAGGTGGGCGGCTGGGACGCCGAGACGACGGGCGCCGAGACGACGGGCGCGGCGCCCGCCATCATGGGCACGCCGGCCGACAGAGCCGTGGGCGCCATGCCGCTCATGTGGCTCCCGGGCGCGTGGCCCGGGTTCTGAAAGTGCGTGTTGGCCGCCCAGGCGGCCACGCCTTGCTGGAAGCACGCCGCGCTGGGCTTGCCGGGCAGGTGCCCCTTCCTCCTCTCCAGCGAGCCCATGCCCACCGGCCCTCCGCCGTGGGCCACCTGCGCCGCCGGCCTCTCCGCCGCCAGCGACACGGCCGCGTTCTCGTTGCACGTCTCGTAGGCGTCGAGCGAGGGCGGCAGCAGGCGCTGGAAGACGCTGTTCATCTCCGACAGCAGCGACGTGCCGCACAGGTCCTCGGCGCCGTCCGCCTCGCCCGACGCCTCCTCGCCCTCGGCCGCGCGCTCGCCCGACGACGCCTCCTTGCCGAACGTGGAGAAGCTCTTCTTGCGCTGGGCCGTGTCGCCGCCTCCGCCGCAGATGCCGCCGCCGCCGCTGGGCTGGGGCACCTCGGGGGCGGCCGGCTGCTGGGGGTTCTCCTCGCCCGGGATGTACAGGTTGCTGCGGTAGTCGGAGGACGCCGGGGAGGGCAGCGGGGGCATCCAGCACTGGTCCGAGTGACCCAGCACGCGGCATTCTTCCGTACACAGCTTCATGGCTGCAAGAGAACCAGAGAGGATGGACATTAGTTTGATGAATTGATTTGTTTTTGTTCATCATCCTGTTTACATTGCAGTGTATGTCGTGTGAGGTGTCTTAAGCTGCTGGGACTTTGAATAAAGTATCCGTCCATCTATCTATCTATCTATCTATCTATCTATCTACCTATCTATCTATCTATCTATCTATCTATCTATTAAGCAAAGCCAGGTTGGAATACATTGACAGTGTGGATACAAAACACTATATGAGCCTGGGGGCTAATAACTAAGGGCTTTCAGGTGCTCTTTCCTCAGGAGCAAATGGTCTGATATGAATGGGGGATGAAAGAGAATCTATTAGAGGACAGACAATGAAGGCGCGTTGGCAGGTGAATGAGCGGCCGTGCGGTAATTGTGCCAGGCTTTTTATACCTGCACTGTGCCCATTCCATTCATTCTAGTCTTGATGAAACTCCATGAAAGACTTCAAAAAAGAAACAACACCAATTTATCCCTCTCTCTTTGAGTTTGCCTATTCAATATTATATGAAATATTTCAAACATTTCCTTCTCTCTCTCTCTCTCTCTCTCTCTCTCTCTCTCTCTCTCTCTCTCTCTCTCTCTCTCTCTCTCTCTCTCTCTCTCTCTCTCCATCTCTCTCTCTGTCTCTCTTTCTCTTTCTAACTCACACCCTCTATGAGGAATATATTACACAAATCTAATATGCCAGCTTATAGTCTTCATTAAGCATGCACTGTAATTCAGTCGTGTTCCAGGGACTTCGTTATGGGTCCATTAACGTTGAAAGGGCCATTTATAATACATCTTAGAGCTAATAAAAAACTGAATCTAGTGCATTTGCAAAACAGAAGCTCGCTGTGTGCTGATTTGGAGTTCTCTGATGAAAGGGGCGAATAAAAGATTAAACTCTCTGATTTACTGCAAAAACAGTCTTTCAAAGGGCAGATACTCACTCAAACCCAGAAGCCTAATCTAGCCTCAGAAATAATTGTGTTTTAGATGAAGACGGCGTCTTTATTCATCAGGAAAAAAAAAATAGTAATTCTGTTTTTTTTTCTTTGCCTCTTTCTGTCTCTCTCCCTCTCTCTCTCTCTCTCCCTCCCTCTATCTCCTTCTCCCTCCCTCTCTCCCTCCCTCATCCTCACAGTCATCACAATTTACTGATAAGAGGCTGGGCTGCGATTTCTGACTTTATCTTTCTGAAGAGGGAAAAAAAAACATTTATGTGCCAAAAAGGGGGGTGTCTTCACACAAGAGACAGGAGATTAGTGGCTGGTGATGCCTCAGTGTGTGGCTTTGTGTGCTTTGTGGGTGTGGGTGTGTGTGTGTGTGTGTGTGTGTGTGTGAGAGAGAGAGAGTTTGTGATTGTGTGTGTGTGTGTGTGTGTGTGTGTGTGTGTGTGTGTGTGTGTGTGTGTGTGTGTGTGTGTCTGTGTCTGTGTCTGTGTCTGTGTCTGTGTGTTTGTGTGTCTGTGTGTGTGTGTCTGTGTGTGTGTTTGTGTCTGTGTGTGTGTGTGTCTGTGTCTGTGTGTGTGTGTTTGTGTTTGCATGTCAAAAGTGTGGTGAGTCAGTGAGGTGAAAGATGGCATTTCGTGCAAGAAGCTAAAAAGGATGAATGTTACTACTTGGGGGCATGAAGATAATACACACACACACACACACACACACACACACACAGAGAGAGAGAGAGAGAGAGAGAGAGAGAGAGAGAGAGAGAGAGAGAGAGAGAAATACACACCTGGATGCAGTCTGGGCTGGCCATCAGGGGTGAAGAGTTCGTTGAATCCCTCGCCCATTAGTGGGGATTCGCGGCCCATCTCACAGTCACTGTCCCCAGCCTCGCTGTCCCCACGCCCGCTGTCCTTCAGGCTGAACTTGTCCATCTCATTCAGTGCATACCTGGACACAACAACCCACCAGAAGAGCTCCACTTAGCACAGATGCACTGTAAACCAACACTCACATAAAAACAACACACTAACAACACACCAAACCTAAACCTTAAACTAACTCAATACCTAAATAATAAAACAGTAAAAAGTTGCCGTGGGTTGGCCTGAGTAAGCGAAGAAAAATAAAATTCAGATTTGTTTGTCAGTCAACGTGTCACTCAAGCTATTTTCTACTTCCGCAAAACTGTGCCTGAAATAGGAGACATCATGTTTTGCTGTGTTTTCCTGACATGAATCAGTCAATACTGACAAGATTAGGCCATCGGAGTGTTGTGTGCTAATATTAGCCAACAGGAGAAAATGTCTGGGAATGGCTGGGCCTCTGTGTGCTTCTAAAATGGAGGAAGCTTAGTGTCGCTACTATGCCTCAGCAGCCTACTGAGTTTGATCATCTAAATAAATAAATAAGTATATTTTACCAACACACAAAAAAATCTGTCATTTCAACTGTGGCATTTTAGCTGGGACGTGATTGGTTACCTGTAGCTCCTGGTGTATTTGTTTCCACGGAAACTGGGTCTCGGTTGGTACTGGCCCTGATGGAGCATGGACAGAAGCTGTGAGACTTGCTACAGTCGAAAAAACAGGGGGAACAAAAGGAACAGTGGAAGGGGAAGGAGGGGAGGAGGAGGAGGAAGAAGAAGAAGAAAAAAGGAAAACAATGGAAATAAAAAATGAATAATGATGGACCGCACAAAAACATAGCAAAAAAGGCACAAAGCATGGGGGGGGTGGAAATAACATGGATTGATGAGGGATGGACACGGGACTCAGGGGAAGGGACAATGCAGCTTGCTATGAAAAATATGCTATGCACAAACATGCATCAATCACCATGGAAAAATGCACAATGAACGAAATACATAAAAGACAGTTGGGATAATGATGCTTGATTGTTAGTCTACTGTTTTCCATATCTGTGTGAATTGCAATCCATTCACATTGCCTTTCCAGATGCAAATTAGTAGGCATGATTTAAAAAGCTATTTTTAGTCACTTCTTTCAATGATATTGTCATAAAATGGAGCCACACATTCTTCCTCTCTCTCACACACACACACAAAGACACACACACGCACACACACACACACACACACAGGTAAGCCTCTCTCTGTCTCACCTCCACAGGAGGCGTGGCGTGCGCCAGCTCCAGGGCGAAGTTCTCCGCCACGTGATTGGAGGAGATGGTCACCAGGCTGTTGAGCGACTGGCGGCTGTGGTGGCTCTGGCGGCTGCCCATCTGCGCGCGGTCGGCGGGCGAGGGCGAGGGCGAGGCCGAGGGCGAGCAGTGGTGGTGGGCGCGCACGGGCAGCGTGCCGTTGACGGTGGGCACCAGCGTGATGTCGCCCTTGTGGATCTGCCGCGCCGGCTTCTTGGGGTGGTTCTGGTAGGTGGACTCGGCCACGCGGCAGTTGTACGAGTGGCGCGGGTCCTTCTGCTCGCGCGAGCAGCGCGTGGCGAACATCACCATGACCACCAGCAGCACGGCGCAGATGGCGCCCAGCGAGATGATGATGACCATGGAGATGTCCAGCGGCGACTGGTCGCCGGGCGGCGGCAGGGCGTGGCTCTCCAGGTTCTCCTGCAGGTGGATGCGGAGGAGGGCGCGGGTGGAGAGACGTATGGGCGTGCCGCGGTCCTGCACCAGGACGGCCACCTCGAAGCCGTCGCGGCCCGGCCCGTCCACGCTGGCGTTGGTGCGGATCTCGCAGCGCTTGGCGTCCATGACGAACAGGCCCTCCGCGTTGCCGCCGGTGATGGAGCAGCTGAGCTCGGCGTTGGCGCCGGCGTCGCGGTCCGTGGCCTGGACGACCGTCACCAGGTGGCCCGGCTCGGCGTAGCGCCAGAGGGGCACGTCGGCGCTGTGGTTGTGCAGCATCGGCGCGGCGACTACCGGCGGGTTGTCGTTCTCGTCCAGCACGGTCAGGAGGACGGTGGCGTTGGAGCTGAGCTGCGCCGAGACGCCGCTGTCGCGCGCCTGCACCGTGAACGAGATCCGGCTCACGTCCTCGCGGTCGAAGCTGCGCAGGGCGTAGATGGCGCCGTTGGACGGGTCGATAGTGACGTAGGTGGAGATGGAGCTCCCCTGGACGAGGCTCTCCAGGATGGTGTAGGTCACCTGGCCGTTGCCGTCCAAGTCGGGGTCGGTGGCCACCACCGAGGTCAGGTAGGCCCCGGGCGAGTTGTTCTCCGACTTGAAGATCTCGTAGCGGCTCTTCTCGAACACCGGCGGGTTGTCGTTCTCGTCCAGCACCTGCACGGTGAAGTGCTTGATGGTGGAGAGGCTGGGCGAGCCGCGGTCCTCGGCGATGACCGTCAGGCTGTACTCGGAGCGCTTCTCGCGGTCCAGCGACACGTTGGTCAGGATCATGTAGTTCTTCTCGTGGGTCTTCTGCAGCTTGAAGTGGCCGTGGCCGTGCAGGCGGCACACCACCTCGCCGTTGAGGCCCGAGTCGCTGTCGTCCACGCGCACCAGGGCGATGAAGGTGTCCAGCGGCGCCGCCTCGGAGATGTAGGCCACGGCCTCCTTGCCCTGGGTCATCAGGTTGATGTTGATCTTGGGCTTGTTGTCGTTGACGTCCACCACGGTGATGATGATCTTGCAGTGGCCGGGGATGGAGTTGGGTCCCATGTCCTGGGCTTGGACGTCGATTTCGTACGAGTTGGTCTGCTCGTAGTCCACTTTCTTGATGAGTGTGATCTGGCCGTTGTCGGGGTTAATTTTGAAGGTTTCAAGGATTTTAGGGGAAACGTGACTGCTGAAGGAGTAGACTATTTTCCCGTTGCTTCCTTCATCCGGGTCAGTGGCGTTCAGGTCGACCAACAGAGTCCCCAGTGGCGAATTCTCAAACAGATTAACGACGTACGCTTGCTCATCAAAAGCCGGGCTGTTGTCGTTCGAATCGGAGATGCTGATTTTGAGAAGTGTTGTGCCGGTCCTCGGCGGTATGCCGGAGTCGGACGCGGTCAGCTGCAGTTGGTAGCTGGACTGCACTTCTCTGTCCAGGTCCCTGACCACAACCAGCTCCGCATATCGGGCGCCATCTGTCCTTGTCCGAATGTCGATTTTGAAAAAGTTATTAGGCGTCAGAGAGTACGTGTGAAGTGCGTTCTCTCCCACGTCTGGGTCGGTGGCGCTGTCTAGGGGGATGCGCGTACCCATCGGGACGCTCTCCGAGATCTCAATGGGTATGATGGCACGGGCAAACTGCGGAGAATTATCATTTATATCCAACACTTCCACCTCGACGTGAAACAGTTGTAGGTATTCTGTTGGTAAGGTGATGATTTCCAACGCGATAGAACAATTAAGGTTTTTCTCACAAAGCTTTTCCCGGTCGATTTTAGTTCCGACGCTGATTTCTCCGTCCTCCTCCTTCACTGAAAGGAACGGGGTGCTTCCCCCTTGCATGGCTCGGAACAGTGGAGTAACAGACCTCGGGAGTTTAGCCAGATAAGCTGAGACATCTTCTTTCAACCTTGCGATCACGGTTCCCACTCTCTGCTCCTCGTAAACTTTGTATTTTAAAGTCATACCCAAACCGCAGTGCACTAAGGTTGCCAAGAGAATAAGTTTCAGAAAAGAAGTGCAAAATGAGGTGTTCCCCGTGGTTGGATTCATTTTCATTCCTGTATTCAGTGCCCGGGGAAAAGGCAATACTTCCACAAAAGAGAGTTAGCAAAATGTCGTTATACGTAGCTCATTGTATTTCCTTGGGTCTCTCTCTCCGACGGTCTGTCGTATCCTCCGTATCTTGAAAATAAATATGATTGGAAAAAAAAGACGCTCTCTTCTTCTGTTTTCACAAAAACACCATTTCAACCCCAATTTTCCAGCTTTTCCTTCTTCCACCGACGGATCTGTTGCATACATCCACTTGAAGGTTTTAGGATGAGGGTGAGAAAGAAGTACGTGTGTGTCTGTGGGAAGCGCAGCTCCGTAGTGTTGGGGAGTGAGTGTATGTGTGTGCGCTCTGTTGCGCTCCCTTTCGCTGTCTGCGTCCCCGAATAGACTATCAGGCCCTTTCAGCCCACCCCGCTGTCAGACTGCTGCTCACAAAAAAACTCCCCCTTCCCCCAAAAAACAGTGTGCTTCTCCCCGCCCACGGGTGTCCACTAAAAAAGGCATAAAAGATGACTGATAAAAACCGAGCAGACGAATAAACTTGCGCCTAATGGAGGTTTCGTAGAAGTGTGCCTGAACAATGCGGGGCAAAAAAAAGAAGAGGCGCATACATTTATTCAAGACAAACTTTTGCAGGTCCTCTGCCTGACCGAGCCAACAGTCACACGTAGACTAAATAAGCCCTCGACAAAACTATTTACAAAATTCCTATGCGGATCCATGGCCAATCTGCACGAAAACAGCGTGAACAGATGCTGCAACTAACGACCACGGAATGCTCCCTCCAGTTAATACTGAAGCTGCTATTTTTTGTTTTATACATATGAATGATAAAGGTTGATAGGGTATAGAAAAGTTTGAGTATAAGGATGCTGCAGCTTGAGAGTAGACTTTGCACCTTCAGATTCGCCAGCAATGGATCAGTTCACCATTACTGATATAGAATTCAGAAAGATGTTTAGTTAGCTTAGGGGTGGGGGTGGGAAGGAGAGTGACTCCGATTAAATTTCAACAGAAAGAAAAATCACTGCGGACATTTCTTTGTGTCTCGGCTTTTTGAATGCGCGCGTGTGGCGAATTGCGGTGAAAAGACTCCCCCCAGCACACGCTTGCCCCCGCCTGAATGAGCTTTCCCGGGGGTCACCTCAGCGCGCACACACGGCTCCCGCTGCATTATGCGTTTTACGACGTACTCTCCCTCATCCAACCTAATTAGCATCCTTATGCCAGGCGCGCACACACAGCAGCAGCGCAAACAGGAGCGACTGGACCTTTTTTGGAGACCAGTATAAGCCATCTGGCGTAAACCTTCTGACAACCCGATTCGATAATTAACCCAATATAGCGCCAATAATAAAACCATCCTGAAACACGAAAAGGGAATTAGCACTTGTTTCAGAAGTAGATTGCTTGGTCTCATTGTTTTACAACTGATGAGGAAAGGCCCATTCACCAAAAAAAAGATAACGTAGGCTAATGTTGACACTATGGCGAGGGCGAACGCATGACTTGGGCTAAGTGATGTTTCTGTCCTACTGGTGAATTGCGTTGGTGAAAGTTTCCCTGGATTTATTTTGTGGCCGCTGTGGTAATATGCGATGGCTTTCTCTCTCAGACTGCATATGGTCACTTACCCCGGTCTCTTGGGACGGCGAGTGCCACTGCTTGCGCATTGTCTCAGACATGGGAGCGCAACGCATCGACACGACTTTACCCCATCTGCCACTGACCAGACGGCCTGGCAATCCCATTTCCCACATATAGCTACTCTGTGATTCGTGACAACACACTCTACTGGTGTTTTCATTCCACATCAGCAATGTTTAAGGGGATAAGCAAGGTTCAAAAAGGTAATTTACAGATGAGTGCCTATATGTGTATTCGGCAACGTGAACATCAGTCCATGTTTGTTTTCCACAATTTTTTTTTTCTGTAAACACCAACATCAGAAGCTGATTAAGGATCTTTAAAAACTCAGCAAATGATGGACCATTATATTGCCAGATACGGATACTAGTGTGATAATGCGATGACTAACAAAACTGGTTTAAACGCCTCAGTAAGAACTGCATTCACAAAAAAAAGTGACAAGCAATTTCGTTTTATGGCCTGTCCCAGTGACAGCAGAGGAGGAGGAGGATGCGTGTGCACCGGCTAATCAAGTGAATGAAGTGTCTCGCATGTGTTATGTGCGATAGGTTGAGTTATTCCGCGCTGCAGCAGGCAGAAGTGACTTGTCATATGGCAGATCAGATGGCGCTCTTTTGGGTGCTGCTCGGCTGTTTCCGAGCTGTGGTCGTAAAGTCACACACGGTGGGGGGAAGAAGAAGAAGAAGGAGGAGGGGGGGGAGGAGGGGGAACTTTGTCATTGAAATGAAAGAGATCCCGAACACAATGGAGCTTAGCAGGTGGGAGCGAGCCGCGGCAGAGTGAGCCGGCTGAGGGGAGATATGGGGGTGCACTACTCTTAAATGTCAAGGGAAAAGGGGGTTTCGGCGGAATGTCTCCGGGACTGCGCGCGGGACTGATGGAGCGGGGGGTTGGGGTTGCTTTTTCTTTGTAAAGGCACGCGAGCATCTGCCGCCTGGGTCGACCTCCCTCCCACTCCCACCCCTCCTCCAGTGGTTCCCCCCCCTCTACCCCTTGTCCCGAATAATCATCCTCTCGCAGGCTAGATGGTCGGCTCTACCGGGGGGAGTCGAAAATGAGGTGACGCACACAAGGCTGCCCTCGGCATGCGCTCGAGGGCAACCCCCGTCATTCGCGGCGCGCGTACACACAATGCCTTTTTTGTTATTCATTTTGGGGCCAGGCCGAAAACATGACTGTCCCCATCCTCCAAACTAACTTCTTTTTTCTGTGTCCATCTTTTTAAGACACGTGCTGAGGCTCCTCAATAAAGTTTGGGGAGGATGATTTGAAGGAAATGGAAACAAGTGGCAAGCACTTGGATTTATGGGAGAGCGTCCATGACTTGTACCCTCCTAACGCCATCAGTATTTTTGAAGGAGGAACGCTTGAGAATAAATGTACATCTTTTACAGTAGCGATGCAGAAATAAAGTGATTTTTGTTCAGGGTCTGATAAGCGGTATAGTGCTGACAGCAGGCATTTTAGGTGGAGAGAAAGTTAGGAGTTGGTTCATAACTTCAGGACCACTAACCTATGTAATGCTCAGTCAGCAATACACAGTATAACATAAGAAGAGGCCAAATCAGCATTTTACTCTGCATGGAGCAAATGTTATCAAATCTTCGGTTGGCAAATCAGTGGAATGTGACGATGATGGGAATGTAGATGAAACTGTTGCAGTTGCACTGAGGGAGAGATATGGTTATCACTCCACCAACAGATGTCACAAAATCTGCATTTGACATTGGTTTGATGGGGTTTGCATATTAGTTGCTCTCTCTCTCTGTCCCTGCCTTTCTCTTTCTCTCTCTATCCCTCTCTCTGTTTCTGTCACACACACACACACACACACACGCACGCGCACACACACACACACACACACACACACACAAACACACACACACACACACACACACGGATACACACACACACACACACACACACACATTCACAATCACTGTGACTGTATTGGCACCATAAATGTCCTCTTCTCCTCCTCGCTGATTGTCCTGCATGCTTTTTACTGCCCCACTTGTCCCAGTGCTTTGCTTGGCACTGCATTAACATCCTGTACGGCTGAAGGGGCCTGTTAAGAGCCCCTAAACTGACCCACACGTGAGACAAAAGCTGAGAGAGACTCTGTAAGTTCCTAATCATCTTGTGCCTGCTGTTGATGCAATTCACTGGTTAAGTGGTCAATACACCTGCTATTGGGTGTACATTGTTTAAGCAACATGGAGTAAAATGTGTTTTTTGTCTTTATGTCACCACGGGTAACTCGAATGTAGAAAGTCAGATTTGCCGGTGTGTTAGGCCTATAGCTTATCATATCAAGACTAGGAAATCTATTTAAGGCAACGGCTGGTTATGAAAGCACAATGAGTAACGCTGACACAAGGCACTGCTGGAGGTATAAAATGGAGGCTGTTGTCAGACCAGCATTGCTCAAGTCTATTCAAACTCTGGCAGGAGTCACTTACAATATGTCAGATTATTTAAACAAACCACCCTGTGAAACGAACAAAACGCATGGCTATCACATGACAACGATACATAATAACGTCTCTGCTTTTTTGAAAGTCTCAAAAGATGTTTTTGAAGCACAGTGTCACAGAGACGCAGCAGGCTTTGTGTTACAGGCCCCTGAAAACAATATGGTCGTGGATGGACAGCATCCGGGAGCTTCTCGGAGAGATTTTTTTTTGCTCGGCGCGCAGGATAATGGCGCGTGTCTTGATTCCCGTGCGCCTGGCATATGTCGTGCGGTCACTCTATCCATTTGTTTTTGTCCAAGGCCCAGTCTCATGCTCCGCGCTACCACGGGCGGGGGCCTATCTGGTATCAGTCCCTGGACATGGCGTTTATAATTGGCTCCTTTGTCTGCGGGATTCTCTCACCTCCCTCTCTCTTTTCCTCTCTCCCTTTCTCTCCCTCTCTCTCTCTCTCTCCCCTCTGTCTGACTTGACTCAGTATTTTTTTTTGTTCTTGTTCTTGGATCTTCCAACAGGTGTACTGGGTTAAGCTGAGTTTTTGATTTTGCACGAGCGGAAAGCCTTTGATCACATTTCGACAGGCTAGCTGAGCAGACCCGCTGCTGTCACATGAGATCAGTGAATGTTAGCCAGAGAAGAGAGAAAGAGAGAGAGAGTGAGCGAGAGAGAAAGAGAAAGAGAGAGAAAGTAGAGTGACCTGTAAACTCCCGCCAAGCAGTTTTTGTAAATACACCACGAGGTTCTGTTTGGACACCTTAACACTAAGTTAAATGAACGTGATGTGAATGAGGACTAAAAAGGGACCTCGACAACTAAGGTCCATTGTTAAGCACGCTTCTGTCGGAGGGGGGACAACACACAAAGACACTTCACAGGCTGTGGGAAATATGCCCTGCACGAGCCATTCAAAGGTGACATATTTTTTTTGGGGGGGGCTGGGATGGAAGGGGGGTGGGTGGGTGGGAAGAGAGTTGGGCTCTGTTCTTTGTGGGGGTTAGATTTACGTCCAAACCCCCCTCCTGTAGACCCTCACTCTCGTACTCCCCCACTCCTCTCCTTTCTTTCTCTCTCTTTTCGACTCTCCTGTCTGTCTGCTTCCCTTGGCAGATGTGTGTGTGTGTGTGTGTGTGTGTGTGTGTGTGTGCACAAAGAGGGAGGGGGGTGGTCTTTTTTTTTTTGGGGGGGTCAGGCAAGCAGGGCCCTCTGCCACGTGTACCCCAAGTCAGGCCAGTTTCCTTGGAAACTTTTAGGGGGGAAGGTGGATCACTTTTCTGCCAGCCACACGAGCCCCAAAAGTGTGCCGCTTTGAAGGCGTGCATGGTTGTGTGTGGAGGAGGAGGGGAGAGGATTACACTCCATGCAACTGGGGGGTTGATTATGGTCGTGGGTGCAAAAAGGCATATACCCTGAGAGCTCACCCCCTTCTGTTTTAGATGGACGGCAGAGACTTTAAGCCTCCGCATGCCTGCAGTCCAAACTAAACATTTCTGATTGACTGCAGAGTTCAGCGAGTGTAAAGGCATCTCAGCGAATTCAGCGCTGGTCGCGAGCAATCCGATCCGTCCCGTGCCGAATTTCCAGACCAAACCCAACCCCCCCCCCCACACACACCTCCCGAAAAAACGAAAAAGAAAACAGTGAACTGGGCCTCACTGCAAAAGAATGAGGCTTCCGAGGCATCTGCATCGGCCGTTAACACCCGGGCGTATAAATTAGCTTTATGTGTCGCCGCCACCGCCGCTACTCTCCCCAGTGGCCACGGATCTGGGCCCCTTGATCGGCCCCGCTAGCAAGGAAAGGGGTGCAGCTGAGTAATGTCGGCCATCACTGTGGGGTCCGAAGGTTTATGACCTCAATTAAAAGAGCTCAGATGCGGAAAACAGCGCCTGTATTTATCACCCTGAATGTGGGGAGGGGAGAGAGGAAAGGGAGGCCCTTCACGTTGCACATTGCAGCCACTGAAAGCTAATATCTCCCCTGCCCATCCACAACCAAAACATTCTCTGGTCCACAGGTCAGGAGACTGAGTTTTTCTGTGGGGAATTGGGGGTGGGGGTGGGTGTGTATGTGTATGTGTATGTGTATGTGTATGTGTATGTGTATGTGTATGTGTATGTGTATGTGTATGTGTATGTGTGTGTGTATGTGTATGTGTATGTATATGTGTATGTGTGTGTGTGTGCGTGTACGTGTGTGTGTGTGTGTGTGTGTGTGTGTGTATGTATATGTGTGTGTGTGTGTGTGTGTGTGTATGTGTAGTGTGTG
>NC_085014.1:18161141-18168641 GCF_963854185.1 Sardina pilchardus | reverse complement strand
AAATAGCAGATGGATAAATGCTGATTTGCATCACATAGGAGAAGGGGTACTAGCGGATAGGTGGGTGTTGGGGAGGGGGGGGGTCGTCAATGGTGGTGGTCGTGACCGGTGTGTGTGTGTGTGTGTGTGTGTGTGTGTGTGTGTGTGTGTGTTTGTGTGTGTGTGTGGTGTAGCAGGATCATTAGATCCATTCCAGTGTTGTGTTTCATCTGGAGCGATGCAGCTGGGTCAGGGAAAAGAAGGGAGGGAGAGAGGGAGGGAGAGAGAGAGGGAGGAAGAGAAAGAGGGAGGAAGAGAGAGAGGGAGGGGGAGATGTGAGACCTCATCATCGTCAGTATCATCCATCCAGCTCTATCTGTCTGTCCCTTTCTCATACACGCACAAACACACACACACACACACGCAAACCACCTGTATGTGTGTGTCTGTGCGTACAGTATTTGTAGCGTGTGTATGTGTTTGTGCATGGTGTGTGTTAATGTGTGTGTGTGTGTGTGTGGTGTTTGTAAATGTGTGTGTGTGTGTGTGTGTGTGTGTGTGTGTGTGTGTGTGTGTGTGTGATGTGTTTGTGTGTGGTGTCTGTATGTGTGTGTATATGTGTGTATGTGTTTGTGTGTGGCGCATGCTTGTGTGTGTGTGTGTGTTGCGCAGGTAAGACTAGACCTCCCGTCGTCACCACACCTCCACACACACACGTTGGTGCTCCCCCCCCCCCCGCCCGCGCCCGCCCGCGCCCTGCCCCTGTGCTCTCCCGCCAGTCCTTCGTGTTGCCCCGTCCGGCGTTTGATCTCATCCCATCTGACTGAATGGGGTCAGACCGGCCTTCCTCGGCACCCCCAGCCCGCGCCTCTCCCCCCCCCCCCGCAGGTACACCCGAGCGCTGACCTGCAAACGATGTCCATAAGATGTCTTAAACGCGGGGGCTTGCTTGGCTGACCGCTTCCCCATACAGGCTTATTATCTCTCTCTCTCTCTCTCTCTCGTGCTGCCTGGTCTTTCTTTTTGAACTTCTTCCAGGCTGCTAAGGGGTTTTTTTTACGGGGCGTGGATCTTTGCAACAGGCTTCTGACAAGTCATTCTTTATTTTCTTTATTGAATAGAGGCAACTTTTTGTGTTTGATGAAACCAAAATAAATAAATAAAGTCATAAATGTTAGGGTACTGGCTTATCGTAGACCTCCAGGTCCACAGCACAGGACACATGTAAATTCAAATGGAAAAAACTGTTCATGACTGTGGCATATTTGCATAATGCATTATGATAGAATAATGATGCAGGGTGCTAATGGCTTTTAAATGCTAATGCTGAGATTTATGAGCAGACTGTGTGATACCTGGTGACGCTAAATGACAGAAAGCTCACCACTGGCTGTTCATTTGGATTCCACACAGTTCATAATAGGCTGTAAGTATAAAACTTTGTGAAACCAAGTGTTTGCGTAGCAGTGAAAACATGTCAACTTGGGGGAAAAAAGCCACATCGCCGAGGTCTTTTTCTGCTAAACGTATTAGCATGCATCGTGTGGGGGTGGAAATCTTGTTCTCAGACAAAATGTTCAGCCATGTCGAGATTGGCATGGAGAGCGAGCATTTTCATTCTCTCTGTTCTCTCTTTTCCTCATTTTCTGCTCTGTCTCCGTCTTTCTCTCTATCCCTCTCTCTCTCTCTCTCTCTCTCTCTCTCTCTCTCTCTATTGAACGCCTCTTTGCAGCCACATTTACATCACAAGCATGCTTTATTCAGTGGCCAGCTTAAACATTAGTTTCACCCTCCCTCTAGACCTCATGTCTTAGCCAGGAGGATCTGTGTAATACAGTCGATGGTTCTGATATGGTTGTGTTTTGGTCTGCTGGTGGAGAGATCAAAGGAAGGTGGGACTGATGAACAGCACTAAGGAGGATTACTGTAAGTTAGGAGCCCCTCTGCATCACTGGTGCCAAGGTGTCTGACATGAGTGGTAGGAAGAGGACAGCAGTACATTTGTGTGTGTGTGTGTGTGTGTGTGTGTGTGTGTGTGTGTGTGTGTGTGTGTGTGTGTATACCTCTCTGTGTGTGTGTGTGTGTGTGTGTGTGTGTGTGTGTGTGTGTGTGATCACAGCACAGTTAATTCCCTCAGGCCATTTAGATTGCAATTGATTGCAACATTGATGTTGTACAGCCTTCCTCTATGCAGCATAACTTCACAAGGCTCAAAGGGAACATCAAATCCATACTTCTGCATTTCATGACTCAAATGCATGCCATGTCTGTTCGCTTGATGGCCCTGTGGAAAAGGGCGTAGCACAAAAACAAGCCTTCATCATCTCCCACCAGCAATGGACACTGTTGAGTGACGATGACTCACACCCTATGCTGTCCTTCTCTAAAGGCCACAGGTTTTGCACAGATTTTTGTTCTCTTTCATGGCATAAGGAATGTTCCTTCTTTCTGAATGATACACATTATTGAGTAGTACAGTCATCAGAACTGCAATTATCATTGAGAGTGAGAGAGAGAGAGAGAGAGAGAGAGAGAGAGAGAGAGAGAGAGAGAGAGAGAGAGAGTCATCCATATAGCTTCTATATCTCTGAAAATATACAGATTAAAGCTCAGAATGTCCCTGTACACACCTCACTGTGGTCTGGTCAAATGACACTTTCAAACACACTTTTTTGTTGTTGTTTGTTTTGCATCTTGTGAACACACACAAAAACATGATATGAGGAGTACTCAGCGAACAAGCATGGACTCTGGATCAAGGGTTACCATTAAAAACAGGACCAAAAAAATGCTTACATTTCCACATAAGCGTTCAAATGTAAAAGTCTACCAGATAAAAAAAAATGCCTGAAACGCTTGGCTCTTTGCACCGAATTTGAACACAACTCTGGTAATGCATATCTGTTCCCACTCTCCTCATCCAGTGCCACTCGGTCACTGGGCGCTAGGGAGCGTTTGACGGACAGGCGCGCCATATTGAGCAAGTGTGCCAGCCAGCATGGCACCAGACGGAGCCCGCGTGTGTCAGAAGAAGTTGAGGAAGAGTGACCTTCTCCAGAGGCTCCAAACACACAAGCTGAAGGGGCGATCATCACTCTCTCTATATTCCTCTCTTTTGCTCGCTCTCTCTCTCTCTCTCTCTCTCTCTCTCTCTCTCTATCTCTCTATCTGTTTCTCCAGAGTCTCCAAAAAGACAAGCTGGTGTGATGATCATCAGTCCCCTGCCCTGTCTCTCTCTCTCTCTCTCTCTCTCTCTCTCTCTCTCTCTATCTCTCTTCCTCCAGAGGGTCCAAGGAGACAAGCTGATCTGATGAACATTACTCTCTCTATTTCCCCTCTCCTCTCCTCTCTCTCACTCCCTCTTTCTCTCTATGCACTTCTTTCTGAGGCTCCGATAAGACAAGCTGATGTGATGATCGTTTCTCTCCCCCCTAACTTCCTCCCTCTTTCTCAGTGGCTCCAAAAAAGACAGTTTTCAGAGCGGAACAGACTTTGTCAGTATCCGTGGCGATGATCATCCCTCTTCCTCTCTCTCTCTCTCTCTCTCTCTCTCTCTCTCTCTCTCTCTCTCTTTCTCTCCCTCGTTCTCCTTCTCTCAGAACTGTCAGGCAGCTGCGTGACAGCAGGTCCTGCGGTGCCCTCCCGTCACCAGATTTGATTAAAGAACCCTGGCGGAACACCTGTATCCTCCATGCCCGTCGGAACGTGAGGGAGGAGCTCTCAAGGTGGAACGTATGTTCAAGATCAAACCCCCCTCCCGACGGCCCGCGCGGAATTAACTCCATCAAAGTTTGGCGTTTGTCCTTCGTTTTTTCACAGAGGACGCTGTCATGTTTCAGGTCTTCTGGACACACAGTGGAGGCGAAGCGGTTGCAATAATGGAGGCGTAATGGATATATTAAGTCATAAAGAGGTGCTATTATGTAGGAGGGGTATTTACACTTTATGTGGACGTCAACAAAGCAGACTGGAATGGAGGGTTATTTCCGCCCTTTAAAAAAGTGTGTGTCTGTGTGTTTTTGAGTGTGTGTCTGTGTGAATGTGTGCTTGTGTGTGTCTCTCTCTCTCTCTCTCTCTCTCTCTCTCTCTCTCTGTGTGTGTGTGTGTGTGAGAGAGAGAGAGAGAGAGTGTGTGTGTGCATGTGTGCGTGTGTGTGTGTGTGTGTGTGTGTGTGTGTGTGTGTGTGTGTGTGTGTGTGTGTGTGTGTGTGTGTGTGTGTATCTGGGCAGAATTTCAGCTCATCAGCAGCATTCAGGTGTCAGCACAATTACTTCAGTCTCAGCCAATGCCCTTCTCTGGATAACACTTCTCTGCTGTTCTCTCTCTCTGCCTCTCTTTGCCTCTTCTCTCTCTCCCTCTCTCCCTCCGTAGGAGAAAAAAGAAAGTGGACTGTTGTTATGGTACTCAGAGGAAGGTGGTTTAGATTTCAGTCACACCTCCCCCATTACGCTCCCTTTCCTTTTAAAGAAATCAGGATCAGATGTGTGTTTCTCTCTCTCATCCCCCCCCCCACCCCCCCCCCCCCCCCCCCCCCCACACACACACACACCCCTACCCCTAAATTCTCAATCAGCGCCTTTGTTTTCTCTCTTGCCTTGTTTCTATTTCACTCGGTGGCTCTCCCACCACCGGCTTGACAATCCGGGAGGCTCCTTGAAAATCTAAAGATTCCTCTGAGACTCTTCTCCAAGGCTAAAACCCACTGTTATTCGAAAGTGCTCTTTAGAGATGAGATTCACCACAGCACAGGCACATTCACAACACCATGTGTCCTTGCTGAACGATGAAACGTACACACTTATGCACAAAAGTATAGTTATTTATTTACATTTATTCTATCGAAACATAATTGTTTCTGTTTCAGATCTGGGCTAAGACATCATGCTAGGAATTAGAAGCAGGAGCCCTCAACAGCAGGCTTCTGTAGGAAACTGAGTCCACAGCCACCCACAACCCCTCCACTCCCCTCTCTCTCTCTCTCTGTCTCTCTCTGTCTCCCTCCATCTCTGCCTCATGTTTCCTCTCCTTCTATTTCTTGGACATGACTGGATCCCTTGACTAAAGCATGAAATTCCCATTTTTCCTCCCCTTGCTTTCTTTGTTTTTATTCCTATTTTAAAACATTCTGTTGCACATTGTGCCAAATGGATCTAGTGTTTTGTACGTTCCTGAAGACTGTGATAAAGGAGTCCGTTAGTAGTCATTCGTGTGCGTTCTTCTTGAAATGCCTATACAGTATGTGATATACTGTTAAGGAACATTTCAGTTTATAATTATATAGTCCTTTCAGAATAAGGGTGTCTGCTAGCACCTGCAAGAAGAGGAGAGACAGACGTCACATAGAAAGATGGTGAAGGAGGGGGAGACAAGAGAATCAGACATGAGGGAGAGAGGGAGACGGAGAGGGAGGGGGGGGGGGGGGTATAGGGCTTTAATTATGCCTCCCTCTCAACAGCTTGCAGGCTTCGCTCCAGAGTGCCTTCTGTGTAGAAAGAGATGGGTGGTGTTGGTGGGGGGGGGGGTGTTCATTTGTCTGCTGCATACATTGGATTCACCAGCTGAGCAAATGATTTAAGGTTCTTTAATACCCTGTGGAGGTTAAATATGTGCGCGCACACACACACTCAGACACCCACTTATGTCCACACAAACACAGACGCATGCATACTCACACACTCATGCATACTCACACACTTACTCACACACACACACACAGCCCACCCCTGGATGGCGTTATTTATGGTGAAGTGGTGCTGAAGCTCATCTGCCCTGTCCTTTAAAGAGCACCGTCATGTGACGCAAACACACACACGCATACACACACACACACACACACACCTAGACACACACACACACACACACACACATACACACACCACATGTATACACAAGCCCAGCGCAAACAGGTATATGTATATTCGATTTGCACTCCCTTAACACACATTACTAATACACATACACACACACACACACGCACACACACACAGATACACACACACCATTCCATATTGCTATTCCCATGTCACGCTGGTGATCAGCCGACTTTTTTATGACCGTAAAAAAAAAAGAAAAAAAGACAGGTATTCCATGTTTACAAGAATCCCCCTCGGAGCCATAACTTCACCGTGTGATGGCAGGGGTTGCTAAAATAATGAAGCGTTGCATCCTGGGAAGAGCCTCCAACCAAACCGGCTGAGTGACCGGCATGTTTATGCGCTCGCGGTCAACTCCCCGCGTCCCTCGCCTCCGACACACAGCCGGGGAATGCGGGGTCGCGCTGCAAGGCTGCCATAAATTGTGACTGTTGCTGAAATGCTAAGATTGGAATTTTTGATGGTGAAATATGCACCACAGCATCGCAAACGTAGTGGAAACCGCATGTTGAGTAGTCTGTTTAGCCAGCCCAAGTATGATATTGGTAAATAGTGAGGATCTCTGTGAGGGGGAATGGGGAGGGGGGGGTGGGGGGGTGCGAGGGGGGCAGTTATTTTCAACGTGTTCTGTTTAGGAGGGTTTTTTTTTCTTTCTCAAAATATTTCCCCAATTTTATGGTTCTCTCTTTCTCACTCTACAACTGATCTCTCTCTCTCTGTTTTTCTCTCTACCACACACTCTCTCTCTCTCTCTCTCTCTCTCTCTCTCTGTTTTTCTCTCTACCATTCTCTCTCTCTCCCTCCTTCTCTTTTGCTGACTCCTCTCACATTCCTCCTCGCTGTGTGCAGTCAGAAACACATCTGGAACTGGGTTCGGAGAGTGGAGCAGCCGAACCCCGTGGATGGAATCGGCATTTGGGGGATGGGAAAACGGGAATATTTCCATAGGAAACTGTTGAAGCTGAAGGCAGCCTGGAGACCACAAAGCTCCGGACTGCCCCCCCCCCCCCCTTCTTATAAAGAGCAGAGTGGACAGTTCCTCCAGTATCCTACACACACACATACACGCACACTCTCTCTCTCTCTCTCTCACACACACACACATTCAAGCAAAAACAGACATGCACGCACACACACACTTTCTCTCTCTCTCACACACACACACACACACGCACACAGACATGCAAACACACACACACACACATTCACACGCATGCATGCATGCAAGTATACACATACACACGCTGACAAACAACACAACAGGCAGTAGAACAATGAACTCTTTGAGTCCCCTCCCACTCCCTCTGTCTTGTCCAGCTTTGCTGTTTTCCCCTCTCGCTTCCTCACATCTCGGCCTTCAAACCACATCTGTTTACATGGCCTGTGACACACACACACACACGCACCAAACATGTACACACACACACCATTCTGCCCCCCCCCCCCACAAGCACACCATCACCCCCCACCTCCCTCCACATACACACACACCATCACCCCCACCTCCCTCCCCATACACACACACACACACACACACACACACACACACACATACACACAGGCACACACACACAGACCACCATCTTGATCTTTGTGTTGGCTCTTGTTATGGGGCCCACAGTTCCAGGCAGCTGAGGCTGGCGTCTCA
>NC_085014.1:18111141-18156141 GCF_963854185.1 Sardina pilchardus | reverse complement strand
GATTGAATGACTTTATTGTTTATTTGTCATTCTCCTGTGCATTTATTTTCATTAGGTTATTGATTGATTTTTATTTTGTTTATTGTTTATATTGCTTTTCTCCCTATTGTAATCTGTTGTTAAATTGTTCACTGTTCAATTAATCATTGTATTGTGTATTTGTATGTTGCTTTGGACAAAGGCGTCTGCCAAATAGCCATATAAACATAACCATATTATTATTATTATTATATATTGTATAAGTCTATAGGGAATACAATGAGATAGGAGATAGAGTAGTGTATAGCATCAATCAAATCGAATCAAATCAAATCAAATCAGGCTTATTGGCCATGTATACTTGCGTATACAAGGGATTTGGTCTCTTATCCCATCTGTGAATTAGTGAACACACAGTGAGGTGAAACACACACTAACCCGGAGCAGTGAGCTGCCTTCATACAGCGGTGCTCGGGGAGCTGTGAGGGGCCCTTGCTTAAGGGCGCTTCAGCCGTGGATTGGCAGGGGATCGAACCAGCAACCCTCTGGTTACAAGCACGAGGCCCTAACCAGTAGGCCACGGCTGCCCCCCATACACATTTGAGATCATGGACCAGTGGTAGAGTGAATGGCAACAGACAATGTGAACGCACGATTTGTGTAACACTTTCACAGAACTCATCAATTTCTCCAGGCCTATGCACGAATGACCTAATTGTTGATTAAAAACCTCTCATCTTGACAGAAATGGAATTTGAGGGGCTTCCATTGAATGTTGAGGTGACCGTCTTGTCATCTGGCGCGGACTACCTCACTGTGATAATGGATCATAAACTGCCGCACATCAACATCAGCTCACTCTACCTCTTTGGTATGATTAATTTCCTTCCTTTCCCTCAGTTTTCCTCCCCTCTAACTGATTCAAATCAGCTCATGATATAACTTATATGAATTAGAGAATTCAGTGTGGGACCAACTGCTGGCCAAGCTTCCACATTTAAGATGGTTAGCCATCCATGTCAACATCCCATAAATCTGTTCAGCATGACACTGAGGCATTTTTTCTTCTGTAATGCATCATCATGAAGCATTTCTTGATTATTTTATTGGTTGTGTATTTGGCCCACTGAAGGACGTTCAGCTAAGCTGTTGGAGACGGAGCAACAAACGTTCCAGAAACGAGCGGAGTGCTTGGGCTACACCAGCCCAGCCCCATACACCTACGACGGAGTTACAGGTTAGTGACCCACAACTTTAGTGAAGTTTTGCCTTTTCTGGGGTTCACACGCTGCACTAAAGCAACACACACACACACACTTTGATATGCACACAGAATGCCTGGTACTGTACTTTGCAACATTGCTGTCACAGGAACTAGCATGATCTGTTCAATTGGTTTTAAACTAACTGGATATACCTTTAGCGTTAATTGGGCACCCAGTACATTGAAGATTGACAAAAGGGGAATTCCTATTGTGTTGTTATTGTTTGTAATAGCTAGGGAGAAGCATGAACAAGCCAGATGCCCACTGGAAATAGTGGAGGGATGACATTTGTTTGTTTGTTTGTTTTGTCAAGAGCTCTGTGACCAGGCTAAGCACAAACTAATGTGTGAGCCCCTTATAAAACATCAAGAAATCAAGGACACAAAACAGGCAAGTCATGTGTACACACACACACACACACACACACTGAATGCATTACTCGCATTGGCCCTCATGTATGAAACGTGCATATGACCAAAAACAGGCGTAAAACAGGCAAACGCTTGTTTCCACGCAAAGTATGGCATTTATCAATGTGAACGTGATCGGTGATATACGCTCAAATCTCACGTCTAGTCTGAACTCGCATACGCAAGTTTTTCAGGCGGCATAGCACTGTGCAGCAGTAAATCGCCGGTGGATTACAAAGTTGAGTTGAATTTGTGACTCTCCACGGCAAAACCAGTCGCTTGTCGCAACAGGCGTTTCTGATAAAAATGACCATTTACGTTACTTGTGCTAAACTCGTGGATTTTTTTTTGTGTGTGTTTTTAAGCAGTGGGAGGTCTGCACTGTACGGCCGTGAATACATTTCGCCGAAAAACATACCTTTTCTAGTCTAAAAACGTGAGTTTCTTGAGGTGAGAAATTCAATTCCAGCAGGAAGTAAGAGGTGGCTCGTTTTGCCGCTCTATTACAATATTTACGGTAAATGCACTCATTGACAACCAACAAGCTATTTGCGTGCTGTGTCGTTGTATACAAGTGAGTACCGTAAATCTTAAAATAGCAGCGACCTTACAAAGCGTTTGTGGGCGTTGAGCCAACGGTTAACTTCAAAGGCAGATTTCTCCGTTTTTTTCTTGGCGTGACAGGATGAACTCAACTCCTTTGAATGTTTATATTTCAGTAATGTGACGTTCAATTCATCAGATAAAGGTATCATTTTGAAGGTTGACTATGCCCCTTCCTGAAAATGTAATGAACAATGTGACTGATTTCGCCGTGGAAGGTCACATTTATCGCTCTAGTTTCCCGCTTTCCTTGATGACATCTTCTAGCTGTCAAAATTAACAAGGTTCAAGCTGGACGTGACTGTGGCTTCAGATCACTAATGATCTCTTTTGGATGTATAATGCACCTTCATGTCGTAAATTCTAGGGGCGAGGTCATTAAAACGAGCATAATAAAGGGGTGTGATATTTAAATCACGCTTGTTTCCAGCCGCCACATTTATCAACACACAGTTATTCGCTGGAATTGGAGTGATACGAAAGTTTGATGAATCACACGTGAGCCCCGTCGTATAGATGATTTCTGCGCTCAGATGTACGCTGGTTTCTATGCTCGGTTGATAAATGAGGGCCATTATGTAGATAAAGCCATGCTCTTCATTTTGTTTGCCTACACAAACAAATGGAAAAACAGGCTTTCAGGAGATTTTCAATATCCAGAATGAAAAATATGTATTTTTCTTGCGCACAGTTGATCGGGCGGTGGGTGTTCCTGATGGGGTTCGTAAACAATAAAATGTTCCGTGACTTGCTGAAGATGGCCAGTAGCAGTTGGATGGATTTTACACTTTCCCCCACAACAGATAAGATCACTAAAAGCCAAGGAATTAGGCTGTAAGTGTGGTTGGCCAAGTGCACAAGAAATTGGGCCCTAACTGAAATGGTGGGCATAGTGCACTTCACTCAGTTTAAACTTAAGCATGTGTGACCATTGAGCTGTTTCAATGATGTTTGTGCTATAGCTAGACTTTAGACTTTGTACTTTTCCTTAATTTACATCAGAGCCCATAGTGTTTGTGGCAGTGGATGCACTGCGACACTGTGCAATCTACAGCGTTTGAACCTGCTGTCAAAATACCATGAATTCATTCATTGCTCATGTGTTATGATATGAACACATCTCAGATGGAGGAGTAGGTACATGTATGTCCCAGTCATTCTGGTATGGATTGAACTATGACATTGGGCATGATTTGGCTCTGTAGGCTATTTTAGTTGTACCTATAAGCCTTTGTTCAAAGTGCACATATTCTGGAATAACACAATGTAACTTTTCAGATAAAGCCCACCACCCACGGCTGGCGATGTGACAGTAATACGCGACAGTGGAATTGTGGAAATAATTTTACTACACACACTACGGGCGACGCAATCCCCCATTGATTCAGTGGAGATACGCTAACCAGACAGCTGTTTTCTATTATGACGTATCAAAATCGCCCTGAAAAATAGAAAGGGGACGATTAGAGCGATACCAAGGGGGCAGGCGAATTCCCAAGGGGGTAGGCGAATTCTCGGAAGTTGAAACACCTATAAAGCTGGATATCAACTCTTCGCTAAATTCATAGGACGCCCATTCATTTAGGATTTTTTTGAAATCCCATAACTTTATGTAACATGTGTCCTGTGCCGTCGTTGCAGCTTCTGTATTTTCTACATAAACAATAGAAGGCAAAACTAATTCACAACTTCCTCGCACATTATGTTGGCTTCCAATAAGAAGTATAGTTAGCAAGTCCGGTTGAAGGGAAGCTAACATTCGTCGTTGTACAGAAGGGAGATATACCGTAATGTTTGGATAAGAAGCTCAGTACAGCCTGCACGAAAATCATGACGGAAAGTCATTCGCAAGATCAGTGAAAAAGCTATGTAGCCTACGGTAGCCTACTATATGATAGGGTAAAGCATTACCTAGAGGCAAGCAAATCTAATAATAACTAGATGTACCGCAAAGCGATATACAATATGACCGCCGCTCAGTCCTGTACATTCTCTCCGCAAATATCAATCACTCTTTTGTTTCCATCGCCTATACTCCATCCCCTACTGCAACTTTTATGTATGTAAATGAGTGTGTGTGCATGTGTGCGCTTGCTTTTGTGTATGAGTGCTTCTCTGTCTATGAGTGTGTGTGTGTGTGTGCCTGCTTGTGTGTGTGTTTTATGTATCTCTATGTGTGTGTTCACTGTGTTCTCTGCCGTCACTGTCACTCCAATATCAGATCACACACACACACACACACACACACACACACACACACACACACATACACACACACACAGGCACACACAGATACACCCAGAAAGAGAGAGAGAGAGAGAGAAAGAGAGAACACACACAGAATACACACAGAATACACACAGATAACACACAGACACAGAGAGAGAGAGAGAGAGAGAGAAAGAAAGAAAGAGAACACACACAGAATACACAGAACATGCACATACAGTACACACATGAGCACACAGAAATGCACCCACCCACACACACACACACACACACAGGGGCGGAGTGGTAATCGGGAGATTCGGGACATTTCCCGCCAGGCAGGTCGGCCTGATGTTGCATTTACACTGGCCCAAGACGTGCCTGAGCGGCCGCTGGAACATTTGTCATCATAAGATATTTTCTCAAATATTTCCGTCATCTGAAATCGCTCAACGTTAATTACTTTTAAATGGAAACCAACCACTATCTAAACCATTCAGGTGCGATATATACCTTAGTCATGGTTACCTTACATATTAATTACAGGCCTATTCATCTCAGTTCTCTCCGATCAGTGCATTTGTGTGTAGCCTTGGGTGTCTTCATTTAATTCTTCATATTATTAAAAAGTGTTATTTAACTCTTTTGGTCACAAATAAATTCAAAATAGAACAGCAAAGCCTCCTGGGAATGGCAAATACGTTTGCTAGGTCAGTCTATTACAGAAATGTAGGGGGATTGATGAGCGGCCCCTCCTCTAATGGCATGGCCCCTTAGCCTACACTATTCGTGAAAGTAGCGTTTTGATAGTGAACGGATTAGGTGTTTGCTTGATTAATATGGAAGGCAAGAAGAGGAAAGAGAAAGAGGGGGCTGAAAAAGGCAGAATTAAGAAGAAGCGACTGCTGGAGGAGCATGCATCTAAAAGCTCAAAACAGATTTAGGCTACCCGTAGTCTAGTCCACGGCCATTACGAGTGCAGGTAAATTTGACAGAATGAAAATCATTGATGCAAAGCTCAACTACGTTAGGCTACTTGCTAGACGGAAAATATCAGAAGCTAGTTAACTCATGTAGCCTACATTTCAAACGAATAAATGGCTTACAGTTTTTTTCAGTGACTGACATAGCGTTTGTCCAAACAGTTGTCACGTTTTCAAAACTCTAAACACATTGCGGCCATACCATTCACACATTTCATGTCGTTTTCGCACAATATGCAGGCAGTGAACACATTTCCACAATGCTTACATTTTCTTAACAAACAACAAAATGATGGATCGTTTTTCTATTATTTTACAGATGTTACTGTTAACACATGACATCCCACAATAGTTAAAACAATTCCAACCCTCAGTAACCTCTCCTTCTGCAATGATATCAGTTCAAAAACAATATATCTCAGCTGATAATAAAAAAACAATTGAATAACTGGCACATAGATGATGTTGGGTAAATTGGGCCAACCACAGCTGATTCCAGTTTGTCTTAGACTCAGTGGCAGGGGTTACTTTTTACATTTACATTATACTTACACAGTAAAAGGAGGAGGTGATGTTTTTGGAAACAGAAACATAAAAAGACAAATACTGTAGCCTAATGTCTGGATGAGGAAGAGTAAGAACAATGGGCCCAGGGAGAAGAGCAAGGTGCGGAGGTGCAGGAGCAGTGAGAGGAGCAGGCCCAAGGAGAGGGCAAGGTAGAGATGTAAAATGCTTTTGACTTTTGATTACAGTATATGTTACAGTATATGTGGACATACATTTCCCAACCAAGAAATTTAGTGTAAAAATGGTGTATTGCATGTTTTGCATGTAAATGCCCGTAAAACTGAAACATGAAAGTCTGGACCTGGACCTTCATAGATTGACTATATTACATTTAGCCAACATTTTGTTTGTGTTTATAATATACGGAAGGTGGTCGTGCTCAAGGCATGGGTGGGTTGGGCCGGCAGTGGGCTGGCGGCGGGTAGGGGGCCGGTGTGGTCAGACTATTCCCGGTGGATTTTAGTGTCCCACTCCGCCCCTGCACACAGGCTATACATCACACACACACACACTAACTTCTCATCTCCGGTGGTCTCACACAGTGCTGCATCGCACAAAACATACTCAAAGATGCACACACACACACACACACACACACACACACACACAGAGATGCACAGTGCACACACACACACACGCACACACACACACACACGCACACACACACACACACACACACACACACACACACTCTCACACTTCTGAACATTTTTTTGTGCTAATTTAAGAGCAGTTAAAACAGACCAGTCAATTTTGACCGGGGACACTAAAGTAGGGGGCTGGAGGCGAACACGCCCGGAGGGTTAAATCGCTGTCACATTGTCGGCCGTGTGTGTTGGCCTTAAATCTCAAATCTTTAGCTACTAAATTGCAAAGCCTAGCCCACAATGTATAGACAGCGGTGATCATTTACAATAGCTATTGTTGCTGTTTTTTTTACAGTTACAGCAATCCCAGTGCTTTTTCAGGATCTCTCAGAAATTCGCCTAGTGTGACGTTCACCTAACCCAGTTTTGTTGTCCCTGCTCTCCACAGGAATGGGACGTGTGTTTTCACCAGCGATAAAGGCACCATCTCGGACAGCGTTTTCCGCGGATCTTGTGAGTTCTTTTAAGTCTGAAGTCTCGGGAATAAGTTTGGTGTAATTAATGTAGTCCCTGGTAAAGGGGCTGTCGGAAACTGTTTAACTTCAAGTATTGGATACAGAAGTGCTGACCTGCAAATCTGTAAGCTAAGGGACAGGGATGACGAGGTGACCTGTTCGATGGAAATAATGTGTTTTAATCTGTCGCCCCCCCTTCTTAGCTCTTAAGTGCTAAGAACTTATGAGCGTTCTTAGAATGTTCTTAGAGCGCTTCTAAGAAGTTCTTAGCACCTAGAGCTTCTTAACGAATCTGGGAAACGCGGCCATTATCTGTATGATTAATTGTATGATAAACTTAAGCTTTAATTCATTGGTTTCAGACATCTATGAAGGACAACTGATGACCAGTGAGGGGTGGGTTTTGCCCTCTGGCGAAGATATCCTTATCATTTATGGCAAATGTCAAAGAGGCAGCCGAACACTCAACATGTTTGGTAAATTTGAAAATGTCTTCTAAATGTTAAAGTTCATGTTTTGGCAGGTATTTTGTTTTTGTCCAAAGTGGCAAACAAAACTTTTGAATATAAAGGCAAGCAGTAAATTATTATCCCAAGCCAACAGACCTACTTGAAGTTAGTTACAAGGCCATCAAGACAGATAGCTTTTCCATCATCTCTTTAACTGTCAAAATTATTAAATTACACAGAACCTGCATACAAAGCTGCACTATTCATGAGCATAATTAAGAGGATGTTATTGTTCACAATTGTCTTTGTTCCAGGGCGGTCAAGTAAAGCATCAGCCACAGACATTGAAAAATTCCAGAAACAAGCGGAGTGTTTGGGATGGATCAGACCAGCCGAGTATATTTATGATGGAGTCACAGGTGGGGGTGGTCAACCATACTTATCTGAATTCAATTTAATTCAATTCAATTCAAAAAACTTTATTTATCCCCGAGGGGCAATTTCTCTGTGCAGGCATAGTGACATATAAGACATAACACAACATAGGGGGGGGGGGGGGGGGGGGGGGTTAGTCACAGGAGAGGGAGGAGGGGGCTGGGGGCATATTTGAGTTCAAAAGGTGAATAGCCTCAAAGGTAAAGGTCGCCTTCCTCCTGTTAGTCCTAGCAAGAGGACAGCGCAGACGCCTGCCAGAGGGCAGCCATTCCAAAACTCCATGTAGAACATGAGTAGAGTCTTCCAAGATAGAGTTGGCTTTTCTTAGCAATAGAGCTAAAGTAGTTAGAGAAGCTCTTACCCTTAGGAGTAAAGTTAGTTACAAACATACAGTAGTGTGCAGCTATTTGCAATAGCCATTGCCTGCTACTCTAATGCTGTTTATTTCCTTTTACAGAGCTATGTGAGAAATCGCCTGAATCTTCTGGAGACAAGGTTGTGGACTAATTCAATCATCTGTTGTGAAATTAACCCTTCAAAATGGCACGTGTGGACATTGTTATTGTGGGTATGATCATGACAGATATATTAAAAACATGTTCATATGTATTATTTTGGAGGATATGAGACATTCAATAAAATAGGGCCATGACTGGCAATTAAGGAAAAGTTGTTATTGTATTATAAATCATTTCAGAAATTGCTTCTATACTCAGCGTTGTGTTATTATTTCACAACAATGCTATTGTGAACTTAGTTCAGTGATCTGAACTCGTGAGTGCATTTAAATTTGCTCTGTAGATCTAGCTTGCTAGCCTGACCACCAGCCAGATTCACATCAAGATGTAGGGTCTGGGAACCCACTGTAGGCAGGGATCAATTGGAGGGGTGGGATAAACAGTTGTCTATCAAATTCCCTCTCCTTGCAATAGGTTAGCATTAAACTAATCATCTCCTTGTTTTCAAGTAGTAGTAACAACTTCTGGTCGCATGTCAGTCATCATTATGTTAAGTCCGCCAACTGACTCATACACCATGTGATTGGTTCGTTGGTCTCTGCCTGAGCCCAGCTCCCAAGTCAAACGAAGAGACTACCCGTTAGACTAATTAGATTTGCTGCCGCTAGGGGGGTCTAGATTTCTAGGCTAGCTTGGCACCCTCACAGAAAATCCACAAACACATCACAATCACCATCACAACAGAAGAGTATCAGAAAGGGTAGTGTAGTTTAACACAACCACAGGCTGCATTGACACCATTAGCATCACATAACATGGACATTCAAAGGATTCAGTTAGAGTTTAATGTAGCAATTTAAGTTTAAAGCAACACTAAAGAATTGTTGTACCTTAAAAGAATGTTTCTAAAATTATGTCAGCGGTTCATCAACTCGTATCAGGGTGAGCGACACTTCTGCATTCACTCCGCTCCAGTGCTAGCTCATTTGCATGCTAGCTAGTAGACATATTTTTACATACTTCATGTCAAAACAGTAGTTTCTTCACATTATGTCGATGACATAGGTACATTTCAATGTTTTAAAGCAACACTAAAGAGTTTTTGAAGAGTGGTTCATGAACCCGTAACAGGGTGAACGACATTCACTTCCCGACCCTCTATCGACTATAATCACACTATGTAAGTTTACCACATCGGGTAGCGGATCTGTAGTTCGAAGGAATGAGGAACTACAAATTTGACTTGCTTCGATGTCGCAATACATCATACTTTCATAAAATCATGCAACATACTCTGCCTTGTCTGTGGTTATTTGCTGGATAAACAAATAGCTGGCGTGCGACAGAGGAAAAGTGCCTTAGTGTTGCTTTAATGTCAATGCTTGGAAGTGAAGAAAGGACTCCTATACCAATGGGATATCTTGGAGTTTTGCAAAACTCCTGCAAGACCAGGCAAGGTCTTTTCCAAGCTTGATGTCATTCAAAGGTTCGTAACACCTGAGATACGTAGGTCTATGTTACAGAACTGAAATCTGACCCATAGAACATAAACATCAATAGGTCAACAGTTTTCCAGTCAATACACAAATAAAGCATTTTAGAAATCTGTTGATTTACTGAGTTCATTGTGTCCCGTGGCTCAAAGTTCAGTTGAACCCAATAATCTGGCGACACCATCCTGTTGGCTAGTTAGAGGGCTATCCAGTTTGGGTGTTTAAACGCCAAACCTCAGTCACAGATTTGTATTCATCGCAGAAAGCTTTGCCATGTGCGTCCTGACGATAGCCTCGACCGTCTTTGCTCTGCTGGCCCTTACTGGAGCGGCCCCTGTTTGTGAGGAGCTTGTCAAACCACTCAATGTGGAGGACCTAACACCGGTGAGGGATTCACACACACATGCACACACACACGCACACACAGTTACTTCTTGTAACACAGTTTATCACTCACTACAGTCATTTAGAAAATGTTACAATACCTGTTTCTCTGATATTGTTTTCTGTTACTACTTTCATATTAATTACATTGGGTTTAGCCATTTTTGTTTGCATGACCTGAAGTGTTTTTGTATCTGATCAGGGGCGCAGATAGTATTTTTGAACTGGGGGGGACAGCTCTCAGCTATCACCTCCACTTAGTGCTTAGTGTGCCTTGCAAATATGTTAACAGTATACATAAATAAAATTGTAAAACTAAGTCGTCAACATGACAGCCATATACAAAAAAAAAACCCTACAAAAACATGGGGTAAGTGGAGCTAAATGAATTATTTTGCCGTCACTTCGTCTGTGTTATGACCTAGAAGGTTGCATTTGGTATCTGTGGATAGCTCTGTGTCTCCCCTTTCATCTGACATGCGTGCCATATCTTTCTGATCGCTGGTCCATGAGTAAATCAAACGAGAGTAATGGTAGCCTAAGCTATATGACATTATTATTTGTTTGTCACTTAGTCTGTTTTATAACACAGAAGGATGTATTTGATATCACTGGAAAGCTGTTTGTCCTCTTTCATCCAATATGCGTGTCATGTCTGTGCGATCCCAGGTTCGCGAGTAATTCAAGCGAGAGTAATGAATATGAGCGTGAACGCAGAGCAGTAAATATGATATAGTTTGATTTAATTTCATCATTGTTTTTTTTTTTTCCATACTTGATCATACAGACAAGTGTCTAGTATCGTTGGAAAGCCCCACTTCTGCTCTTTCGTGCAATAAAGGTCTCATCTCGCTGCAACTAATACCTCCCCCCCCCCCCAAATAAGCGCCCCCTGTATCTGACCCCCTAGTTTACCAGATCAGGTAGCGGATCTGTTGGCCGATGGAATGAGACATAAAAAACTACAAATTTGACTTGCTTCGATGTCTCAATGCAACACTAAAAAATCTCCATATTGCAACTTTAAAGAATAAGGTATCCCAGTGGTCCAAGGTCTCTGATGTTATGTGTTGATAGATGTTGGGGAAGTGGTGGCTCCTTTTGAGCTCCAGTGATCATCTGACGTTCCGAGAGCATCTGAGAGGGATTAACAGCTCCTGGATGAATCTGACACTCTCTGACCAGGCAGGATCATTCATCATGAGTCAGTTCAATAATTTGTAAGGATTTAACCCCCTACCACACACACACACACACAAAATTAATTTGTACCATTCATATAATTGTGAATGATATTGATATGTTGCTTTTTTCTCCACAGCAATGGGAAATGTGATTTCACCACTTATATCACCAATATCACACTCAAAAGCGGTGTATTACATCTGAAGCGTAAGTTATGGGTGCTACGCACTTAAATAGTCTACTTAAAACATAATTTGCTGTGTATTAAGTGTTTTGTGTGTAAACATATTTTCCTTACATTATTATTATCATAGGCCTAGGGAATAGGGCATGAAGATAGAAAATAGCATAGGAGTATCCATACACATTTGGGATCATGGAAATGTGTTACAGTGAATGACAAGATACAATTTAATAATAATACTTCCACAGAACTCATCAGTTTCTACAGTCTATGCACAAATTATCTAATTGTTGATTAAAAACCTCACATTTTGACAGAAATTTTTGAGGGGGTTCCGTTGGATTTTGAATTGTCCTTCTTGCCATCCGGATCGGACTACCTTACTGTGCATACCAACATCAAGGTCATCAACGTCACCACACTCAGCGTCTTTGGTATGATTCATTTGCCCTCAGTTTTCCTCGCCTGATTCAAATCAGCTCATGATTTAACTGCTATGCATTAGAGAATACAGTGTAGGACCAACTGCTGGCCAAGCTTCCACATTTAAGATGGTTAGCCATGGTTCCAAGCATCCATGTCAATGTCCCATAAATCTGATCTGCATGACATTCAGGCATTTTTTCTTCTGTAATGCATCATCATGAAGCAGTTCTTGATTATTTTATTGGTTGTGTATTTGTTCCCCTGAAGGACGTTCAGCTAAGCTATTGGAGACGGAGCAGCAAGCGTTCCAGAAACGACGGGAGTGCTTGGGCTACAACAGCCCAGTCCCATACACCTACGACGGAGTTACAGGTTAGTGACCCACAACTTTAGAGAATTTTTAGCATTAAAGCAACACATACACTCTGATATGCACACAGAATGCCTGGTACTGTACAACACACACACACACTTTTATATGCACTCAGAATGTCTGGTACTGTACAACATACACTCACACTTTGATATGTACTCAGAATGTATGGTACTGTACAACACACACACACACACACACACACACACACACACACACACTTTGATATGCACTCAGAATGCCTGGTATTGTACTTTGCAACATTGTCACAGGAACTAGCATGACACTCTTAATTGGGTTTAGACTAACTGGCTAACACCTTTAGTGTTAACTGGGCATCAAGTACATTGGAAATTGACAAAAGGAGAATTGCTATTGTGTTCTTTGTAATAGCTAGGGAGAGGTATTGAACATGTTAAGTAAAGGCTCATAGTAATGTTATGAATCAAACACACCTAAAACGCCTTCCCCATAGCAACAGATTAAAAAAATACATAAGCCAATAGAATTGATCTTGTTCTGTCCCAGATGCCCATTTGAAATAGTTGGGGGGGGGGGGGGGGGGGGCATTTGTGGCTGTTGTTTCATGTGGGTTTTTTGATGTTTTTTGTCAAGAGCTCTGTGACGAGGCTAAGCACACACGTATGTGTGAGCCCCTTGTCAAACATCAAGAAATCAAGGACACAACACAGGTGAGTCAGGTGTACAAACACACACACAGACACACACACTGAGTACCTTACACACATTGTGTAGATAAATTGTGATGCACTTTTACATGTTTGTGTACACAAACACAATCAAAGACAGGCTTTCAGGAGATTTTCAATATCCAGAATGAAAAATATTTATTTTACAGTTGATGGGGCGGTGGGTGCTCCTGATTGGGTTCACAGACCATAAGATGTTCCAAGACTTACTGGAGATCACCAGTAGCGGTTGGATGGATTGGACCCTTTCCCCCAATACAGATACGATCACTGTAATTCAAGGGAGTAGGCTGTAAGTGTGGTTGGCCAAGTGTGCAAGAAATTGGGCCCTAATTGAAATGGTGGGCATAGTGCACTTCACTCAGAGATCAAACATGTGGCATGTGTGACCATTGATGTGATCCACTAATGTTTGTGCTTTGGCTAGACTTAAAGACTTTGTTCTTTTCCCGTATTTAAATCAGTCCATTGTATTAGGCCATAGTATTTGTGGCAGTGGATGCACAGTCATACAGTGCAATACTACACTGTCGGCAATATAACATGAATTCATCCATTGCCGGCATGTCATTATAACGCATTGTTGCTGGGTTTTTTAACAGTTACAACAATACCATTGTTGTTTCATAATCTCTCATCAAATACACACGTAATTTGTCGTTCACTCAACCCAGTTTTATTGCACAGCTCATGTGCAGACATGTTCCTCCTCTCCACAGAAGTGGGCAGTGCATGATCAGCTCCAGTAACGCCACCATCCCGGACAGTGTTTTCCGCGGATCTGGTGAGTTCTTCGCTGCAGTATTCTGCATGACAATTTGGCCTGTTTACTATGTAGCCTACAGTTAAAGGGGCTGTTGGGAACTCTGTTTAACTTCAGGTATCATATACAGAAGAGCTGACTGGATTTAAGGCTTTAACTGCAAATATCTAAAAACATATTTGCATACAAGGACAGAAACACTTCTATTAATCCGGATACACTTAATGGGAACATGTTTACATTGTGTGTAATATCCACCAACTATGGTTTGATAGTACTGTTATAGTTCTATATTTTATCATCTATCTATGGGATGTCCTTGGTTATGTGATTACAGTTGGCTATATAGTGCCAACAAGCTATCTTGACAAATAATGCTATTGCTGTTGTCATGATGTGTGATTCCTAAGAACCTAATGTGTGACCTAACAGCTTAATGCTTGTAGTATTATTTGTCCTGTATTACTAACTTGTGTGTAACTTAACCTATCTTATCTGTATGATTAATTGTATGATAAACTAAAGCCTTTTGCTTTCAGCCATGTATGCAGGACACATGGTGACCGTTGAGGGATGGTTTTTGTTCTCTGGCAAAGACATCCTTGTTATATATAGCCATAGCCAAAGTGGGGACCAGATGATCCAAGCACTCTACATGTATGGTAAATGTTACAATTTTACATTTTTTATAATTTTAAATGTAAAAAAAATATATTTTGAAGTTGAAGTTTTGGCAGGTATTTTGTTTTTGTCCAAAGTGGCTTGCAAAAGATTTTAATAAAAAGACAAGCATTAAATTACCTGAAGGCCATCGAGACCAATAGCTTTTCCATCCATGTGAAATCATCAGCCATGCCTCTCTTTGGATACCCTACGTATAACGACATACCTGTATAAAAAGCTCCCCTATTTGTAAAACAAACTAAGAGGATGTTATTGTTCAAAATTGTGTTTGTTATAGGGCGGTCAAGTAAAGCATCAGCCACAGACATTGGAACATTCCAGAAACAAGCGGAGTGTTTGGGATGGTACAGACCAGCCCAGTATACTTATGATGGAGTTACAGGTGGGATTTGTCTTCTTATAGCAGGGATATTTCACGTCAAATCAACCAGAGCGCACGCACTTGTGTCTCATGCAGGATCATCCAGACTACTCGTGTTGGTTTTACTGCATACTATTCCTATTTATGCACCAGCCTGCAAAATTTGAGCCTCCTACAAATTCTAGTTCTTGAGCTTGTGAACTTTGACAAAAAAAAGAGGCAGAACAAATTCGACACCCCCCTCCCCCTGTAAAACTGTCTGTTACTTGAAAAGTATTGATCTTAGCACAAAAACATTTTACAGAGTGTCTCCTGGGTAACATAGGCACACATGGTATTTTTTTTAGATTTGTTTGAGACGCAAGTGCGTGCGCCCTGGTTGATTCGATGTGGAAAGACCCAGCAGTGAATCAAAAACACTTGGGAAAGCTCTTAGTATAGTATACATATGGTTAACTATAAGTGTTTGCATGTGTGTCTCTGTGTGTGCATGTGTGAGTGTGTGTGTGTGTGTGCATGCGTGTTTTATCGGTCTTATTCAATCTATGTAATAATCAGGTAACTAGAAAAGCACTCAGAGAACGCAGCTACCTCCGCCTGCATTGTTCTTCCTAGGTTGTCATACATTTGAACCTAAACTATGCAGATCACCACCACTGGCCATACCATGCCATTACACCACTAAGCTAAATACATAAACGCCTCTGGAATCCTGACGGAATTACAGATCAGTCCCAAAATATAGTTGTTTCTTCCTTGGGTCATGTCCGACCTTCCCTGAAAATTTCATTGAAATCCATCCATCACCTTTTGAGTTATCTTGCTAACAAACAGATAGATAAACAGACAAACAGACAGACAGACAGACAGACAAACACCGGTCCCCGATGAAAATACCTCCTTGGCGGATGTAAATAATGTTTGCAGCGGCCATATTGTTGACATAGCCATTGCATAGATACAGTAGGTCTGACATGGGTGACATTATCACTGGGTATCACTGTGGTATTATCACTATATTTTTACCAAATTTAATGCGATGGTGAGGCGTAAGTTGTGTGATACACAGCTGTTCTAAGAACAGCAAAGTGCCCTAGAGTTACTAACTGTCCCGAAAATGAGAAGGGAATGAGCCAGTGCAGGACAGGCGTGTGTTTACATAGGATAAATAGGCTGAAATGTTTGCCAACTCCTCACAGCCAAGTTTATTCCAACCATCATTATATTACAAGGATACAAGGATACAAGGATGTTTATTTGTCACATGCATATGATTACTAAAGTACAGAAGGCAGTGAAATTGTCAGTTCCGTCGCCTATGTGCATATGGGGATATTACGTTACTCTTATCTGTGGGCTTAAGTTTCCCAGATTCCCCCAAAACAGTTGACCTACACAGAGTTCCCAGACAGTGCAGACAGCTGCTCTATGCAATGACAGAGGCATCAGCACAGCAGTAATGTTACTCTAATGTGGTAGCCTGCCGTAGATTACATGTGAGCGTTTGTGTGTGCGTTTGCAAAGTGTTTTGTTCTCTTGGATTTTGTAAATGTTACGGAGAAATAGGTTAGCTTTTCTGGCTCAGATCCGAACCATAGTTGCATCATTAGATCCCTGTAGAAGTTACCAGACAGGAACGATCACTGGCGAGCCCACTTCGAACTGCTCTAGCAAAGTCCTCAACAGCAGGTTGTGAGCAGTTAATACCCCTGCCATCATGACAGTATTAGACAATGTCGTTGGTGGAACAAATAAAAGAAGTTTGCCGGACTTGACTGAAGCAACTTGAGCGCCTTCAGCTCCTACAGCATGCCCCAATGTATGAACAGGACAGGATAAATATCGGGCTATTGCTCTGCTCAGTTCAACTCAAATCTTCGTGTTGCAGTCAAAAGTCATGTCAACAATATGGCCACAGCGGTGTTGGCCATTAAGTCCAATTGTAACGATTTGCAATAGTCTTTGTCGTCTGCTACTCTACTGCTGCCTATTTCCTTTCACAGAGCTTTGTGAGAAATCGCCTGAATCGTCTGGAGACAAGGTTGTGGACTAATTCAATCAACTGTTATGAAATGAAGCTTTCAAAATGACGTGTGGGCATTATATTATTGTATTTATGAGAATGCCACATGTTCATACAGTATGTATGATTTCAGAGAATATTAGACATTAAAAGTGGCATGACTGTCAATTAAGCAAACTTGTTAATGTTCTGTAAATCACTGTTCTTGAGAAATCACTTTTTTCTCAGTTTTATAATATTTCATAGTGTTGTTTCTTGAATTTCCCCTTGGGGATCAATAAAGTATCTATCTATCTATCTATCTGTTCTGAATCATACTCTTGCTTATAAAACCAGTTTGAAATTAAGAAATGAAAATGCTGCATTCCTTTCTGTTGATCTTAAGACTGACTTAAGTCTGACTTCAACATGTCTGATAGTGGTCCTCTGAGTCGAGGTGAACCCAGATAAATCTGTGGATGCGGTTGAATTTGCTCTGTGGATCTAGCTGGCCACCCTCACAGAAAACACCCAAACCAATCACAGTCATGGTTAGTGGAGTGTTGTTTAACGCAACCAATGGCTGTGTTGATGCCATTAGTATTGCACAACATGGACATTCATTCTTTGTTTGCAAGAAAGATGTGTTTGTTGTATTTCTGAAAGGATTCAGAAATACAGCAAATGGACTTCACGGTGTCCTTCCAATAAAAGTAGTCCTTTTAGAATCACTTATTCGCTTATCACGATTTCACCTTACAAAGGAGGGAGCCCTGGTCTTTTTTTAATCTAGAGCAGCAACATCTACATCAACAGCTTAACACAACTATGTGATATTCCCCATCAAGGAAAGCTGCGGCAAAAAAAGTCATCATCCACTGGAAGAGCTCTTGTGCCAAATTATAGTTGAAGAATGCAATATGCTTGTCCAGATAAAGCCAAGCTAAAATACAAAGCAGCCAATGGACCACTGCCAAAGGCTGGCATAAAATGGGCAGATCTTCCAATATCCATCAATCATAATGACAAGTGGGCCTTGTTTCTCCTTAAGTCACGAGGGAGATGATGATGGCTTATGTTTGTCCATCTTTTCATTTTCTGGTGCTCATTTTCATAGTGCTGTGAGTTATTTCTCTCTCTCTCTCTCTCTCTCTCTTTCTCTCTCTCTCTCTCTCTCTATCTTTCTTCACGCATTAAGGGCATGTTCTGATAAAGAATAGCAACAATTAAACGAATGTATGGAAGAAAAGCAGAGCAGCTTCTCCCCCCAAACTCACAGTGAGACATACAGAGACATACACACACAGCAAACGGACACACACACACACACGTATGCGTGCACACACACACACACACACACACACGCGGCACAAAAAGAGATCTAGAGTGCTGGTGTAGGGTATGATAGACTTTGATTGTCCTTGCATGGGAGTGAGAAATGGACAAAGTATTTCTATAGTTCCAGAGAGGACTCGGGAACTAAAGAAACAAAACCATATTAACACCATATTAACTGCCCCCCTGTATTAGCCTCATATAGCGGAATAAATGTAGCAAAATCAATGTGTAAGCCGCGGCTAATAGTTGGGAAAACGCAGTATAGTGTCGTGTCATCGCTCTGGTGCTTTCACTCTCACAGAAGAGGAGTGAAGTACGCAGTGGGAAGAAGACACGTACGTGTGCAACCAAACACAATCACACGCCATCTCTCTCTGTCCTTCACAAATCAGGGCATAGCTGGGTCTCGCTCCCATCCTTTAAACATACATGCACATATGCACACACACACACACACACACAAAGTATCTTCATCTCAGCATGGGAATTTTCCTCAGGAGTTTATGCAGGACACTCCTGTTATGTGAGAACTCCCCCCCCCCCCCCCCCTCTCTCTCTCTCTCTCTCTCTCTCTCTCTCTCTCTCTCTCTCTCTCTCTCTCTCTCTCTCTCTCTCTCTCTCTCTCTCTCTCTCTCTCTCTCTCTCACTGCCCAACACAAATGTGCCCCATAACCCAGGACATAATGGGCTCTTGTCTATCTGACTTGTCTAAATCAATCCAGCGCTCTCGTGCCTCTGCCCCGGGCTGAGCTATCTGTTCCTCCTCCGTCACTTGTCCTTCCCTCCTGTCTTTCTCCTCCCTCTCTCTCTCTTTCTTTCTTTCTCAGCTCTTTTCTGTGCTTACTCTCTTTCTGTCCCTCTCCTCTGTGCTTCAAACATTTGGACTTCTCGTACACGAAGCATTTAGCTTTTATTCTTTGCCTCGTCTCTTCATGTAATCGTTGTTTTTTTCTTTCTTCTTTCAATCAAAGTTATCATGAGCAGCAGCATTGTTTTTTATTTTTTTAAAAAAATAAATATATATATTTTCCATTTCTTCTCCATTTCCTCTCTGACTGAAGGCCTTTATTTGCGGTGTAGGAGCGGTCTGGAGTTTTGGTGTCTCTGGAGTGGTAATGTGTGTGTGTGTGCATGGGGCTACGTGTGTCTCTGGTGTTTAGTTCTGCTCGTAGATCTTCTGTAAACCTCTCACTCAGACATGCAGGCATTCATCTTTCCCCTCTTCCTGCTCCGCTCCGCTCCTCTCCTCTCCTCTCTGCTCTGCTCTGCCCTGCCGCCCTCCATCCACCATGGACAGGAAGCAAGACCCAGCAGGACATGTGTTATTTCTCTTCATCTCTCTCTCTCTCTCTCTCTCTCTCTCTCTCTCTCTCTCTCTCTCTCTCTCTCTCTCTCTCTCTCTCTCTCTCTCTCTCTCTTTCTCCCATTCACTCTTTTTTCTCTGAAGCACACACACACACACACACACACACACGCACACACACACACAGAGGTGCAGATGGAGCTGATAAAGTGCAGGAAATGGGAACCATACTCAACTCCTCTCGTTGAGGAGCACCCTCAGCAGGCACCACAGTCACATGCTAGCAGCGCAAAGAAATGCCTTTAACCCCAGCAGGAGGATTAAACAGAGCCCGTCAAATGAGCAAGAAGAAACAGGACTCAGTTAACAACACAATCATAACAGCTAATATTGTATTAGCATGTCATAATAGCTAATATTGTATTAGCATGTAATACTAGCTAATATTGTATTGCATGTAATAATAGCTAATATTGTATTAGCAGGGTATACGTGCAGGGACAGAGTGTTAAAATGGCTGGGAAGACCATTTAAAACCAGCACAGAAGGATTTCACAGACTCGCACGAATGGGGGAGAGAAGTTTCGGTGAATTAGTGAGCAGACACGGAAGCACGTGGAGATCTCACACGTAGAGTTATTGTGCACCGGGGACTTTCAGCTTCCAGGAAGAGAGGCAGGACATTCATCAGCAACCGTAAACGACACCGTAAAACACAGCTAAAGCACACAAACAACATGGCAAACACATTATCACACCTATTTAGGTGCAGTTTAAGCAAACAATAACATGAATAACCATGTAATTACAACACTTAGAAATACATTACCAAAAGCTGATACCCATAATACTGTCTTATGACAACAGTGCTTTGTTATTCTTAACACAAATCTTCACCATTCTTAATACATGTTACCGATGCATAAAACATCATAAGTATAATCATATAATGTATTATGAGCGGATTTACAGGGCTGTGATAATACATAATGTATGTGTTCCGGGCATGACATCAGTGAGTACCCTCCATTCTGAACGCTTTAAAGAATTCTGATGCATTATGAATATGATTTGAACCACTGTGAATGGCTCCTCATAGTCGTCTCTCGAATAATCAAGTAATAATTAAAGTTTAATTGATTTCAGTGACTGTGGGCAGTTAGTGAATCTTGCATCTCTTTTTGCGTTGTAATTTGCATGGCTCTTTCCAGTGTGGAGGGATGGAAGCATGGTTTCTAGGAAAGGTATGAGGAGGTTAATAAGTAATTCCCATGCCACACCTTCAGTGAGAGTAAAACGTAAGGCCTCTGCACCTAAACACCAACATGAGTGCAGCATTCTCAACTTTTGAGATTCGATTACATGAAATTACATTTACTTTTTCAATATAATCTGGCAAACAACCACCACCAGACCCTCTCACCGCCAAGGTGAAGATTATGATTCACATCTTTCTCTGTCGATGTGAGTTAATGAAATCCGTTGTGTGTTGAATGTTTGTCAGTTAAGAATTTCTCCGCTGGTGTGCATGAACCTGGTGACGCACTCATGTTGGTGCTTATTTGCGGTTTACTTTAGGAGATATTCTTCATGACATTGGAGTCAAATACTGAATATTGACAGTAGATGATTGCTTGACTGTCAGCCATTTTGTTCAAAGTAGTTTTTAATAGTTTGAGAGGGGCAGAGAAGAGAAGATGAAGAAACTAAAAGAGACACAGGGAGATAGTAGGGAGAGAGCAAGAGAAAAAATGCACAGAGATGCACGGACAAATTTGTGATCTAAAAAAGCTTTCCGGAGCATTCCGCTCGTGAAATATTCAGCGAGCCGCAGCCAGAGAGGTCCACATCCCCGCTAATATGTTTGATATTTCCCCCCCCTGTTTAAAAGAGGAGAGGTGAATAATGGATGTGTACTGCTGATAATGCAGGAATAATATATCACAGCAGCGAGGTGTCGAGGCACCGGACCTCACACCCCCCCTGAGCTCGCTCACTCACCCCCTCACTCACACACTCTCATTTACAGCAACCTGAAGGCGAGTAGGGAGGTTTCCTTCCTCAAAGGGAACTGGTTCACTGAAGAAGCTTCACATGTCTGCAGATCTGAGGAACCTTTTTCCTGAAAGCAAGGAGTTTTATAGGTAGCTGGTTTTGGAATCACTTTTTTTTATATGTGTTTGAAGGTGTTAGGGCAGGTGAGGGACAATTAAAGCACACCTGTGCTTCTCATTTGGTGGCCAGGTAGTTTCGAGGTCTGGGTTGGAAAGCCTGTAAGAGAATGTAAGATTAAACCGTCACAGCATGACATTGGAAGGGAAATCGGTTAAGTTATAAGACGCTCATTAAGGTGCTGGAAATCTGTCGTCGGTGCCAACTGCACTGCTGTTGGTCCTCGCGTCGTGTGCCTTTTCATGTAGGTAGTTATCACACACACGCCTTGGGCTGAAAACCTCTTCATGCCGAATGCTTTTTAAATAAATCCCGGTGGAATGATGACCTAAGATTTGGTGGGGTAGCTTTTTTTTTATGGCTTTAATGGGATCATTCAGAGAGACTTTTGGATCAATCATCAATCACTACTGCAATAGCTAAAACAAGACCATTTCAAATGGACAGACTGGCAGACAGACAGACAGAAATGACAAGAGAGGAAGAGAGAGAAGGTTGCATGTTTATTCTTTTAGTATTTATTCACACCCTCCATTTTTCCAGGTCATTGAGAAACAATTCTACTCCATAAATCCCCGCCTCGTCAATGCAAGGCCTTGTTTTTATTCATTGCATATTAATATTTGATCGCTACAAGCTGGCAGCGGTGTTCAGGGGGAGGGCATGGTCAAAAAGCCTATCAAATATGTAAAAAATATTCATCAAGCGCTACAGATGCTGACAAGGCATCTCAAGAACACGGGGAGAAGGCTGGAAATGAGATCTTTCATCTTTAATACATGAACGGAGAGGTAAAAAGCTTTTGTTGGAGTGCTGGGATGAATTTGCACCACATTCACTAGATGGACAAAAGGTTTTGTAATGATGAAATGCCGTTCTTAACTCTTATTTCTCCCTTTTTCTTCCTTTAGCTTCTTTTGTTCCTTTTTTCTTTCTTTCTTTCTCACTGTCTGTCTGTCTTTTCCCTTTTCTTATTATTTATCTCCTCTATTCATTTAATCATTTTTGATGTATATTTTCTCTTCCTCAGTAAGTGACTTGACAGAGCAGACATAGAACTTCCCCACAGACTGACCAGCACACATACCTCAGTCTGATGGAGCTCTCATAGGCTGCTGATTAATGTGTGTGTGTGTGTGTGTGTGTGTGTGTGCGCGCGCATGTTTGTGTGTGTGTGCGTGCGCGTGTGCGCTTGTTTGCATGGCTTTTTATTTGTGCATTTGAACATTAGTGTGTTTTGTGCATTAGTGTTTTTTTTTTTTTTTTTACACATTTTCTCACGTGTGTGTGAATGTGCTGAAGACTAATGTGTTAAAGAAAGAGGTAGGTGTGAGACACAGGGGAGACAGGCAGAGGGAGGGAAAAAAGACTATACATATCCAGCCTACACACACACACACACACACACACACACACACACACACACACACACACACACACACACACACACACACAGAGGCACACACACAGACATATTCACACAAATATTCAGAGAGAAAGAGGGGGGGACTGAGTCTGTCTGCTTAGGGTAATGGGATATAATTGAGAGCAGCTGTTGGACTTTGACTGGCCTGGACTAGCTCCAACAGTCTGTATAAGCTTGACTCAGAGAGGCAACCAACTGTGTGTGTGTGTGTGTGTGTATGAGAGAGAGAGAGAGAGAGAGAGAGAGGAGGTAGGGGGATATGGATATGGGAGAAATACTGGCTGTAGTCTCATGTTTATACAGCACTCTTAAAGCCTTGCACAAGTCAATCTCTCAAATGCAGAAGAGAGAGGGAGAGAGAGACAGAGAGAGAGAGAGAGAGAGAGAGAGAGAGAGAGAGAGATGTTATACCTGAAGTTTCACTTTTGGTGGGGAGCGCTTGACAGAGGTACCGAAATAGATACAATACGAAACCAGGAGAGGAAGACTGAAATGTTGTTTTTATTTATCTATTTATTTATTTGTTTATTTGCCGGGTACTGGCACAGGAAATAAGAGTATCTTTGTCTCGGATGGCTGCAACACGCCATCTGAGCACAATCAGCAGCTTCAGAGCCTGACAGAGAGGAAATCTCAGAGCCAAGGGAGGAAAAACACACACACACACACACACACACACACACACACACACACACACACACACACACACTAACAAAAAACAAGTCAAGATAGAAAAAACACTGCCAAAACTCTCACCCTCTCTCTTTCTTTCTTGCTCAGTCTCACAATCATGAATACACACACACACATACACACACACACAGACATGCACACACACTTGCCTGCACATACACACACCCACACACAATCACACAATCACACTCAGATCAATCTAGGTGACAAGCCCCAGTGCAAAGACATGGCCCTCCTGCAGGCTGCTCTGGAGAGGGAACAAGAGGACTAGACAGGGGAAGGCGAGAGCAACAAATCCACACTTCAGAAAGGCATGACTTGAAAGCTAAGCACACTAAGCACATTCTCTGTTAACCTCTGGCTCCTCCGCTCTTTCCCCTCTTTGTTTCGTGCTCCTCCTTCTATTTTTCTCTCATTCTCTCTTTATCTCTCTCTCTCTCTCTCTTTCTCTCTCTCAATTGCTTGTTCTAAAACTTAGATTCTCTCTGCCTCTCTCGGTTTCTACCGCTCTCTCACTCTCACTACCTTCTATTCTCTCTGTCTCTATCCCGCTCTTTCTATCTCTTCTCTCTCTCTCGATCTGTTTTTCATCCTCCATCTGGGGCTCAGGCTGAGAGTGAATGTTGCATGTGGGACGAGGGGGGGGGGGGGAGTGATGATGTTGCTCTTTGGGTTTCTGAGGCGCTGATGGAGAGAAAGAGAGACAGGAGAGAGAGAGTGAGAGAAGAGAGACATGAGAGAGGTGAAAGGGCTGCCATTGTGCTGGAGCAGCCTGGGTGAACACATTGCCAGTAAGATAGAAGACAGTCAAATAAAGAGAGAGAGAGAGAGAGAGAGAGAGAGAGAGAGAGAGAAGAGAGTAAAATGACTGGCGTTTCTCATCAGCTTATTAAAAGCTATCTGAGAGGGACCAATGCAGTGCACACCAATCTAAACAACACACTGTTTACTGCATCTAGTGGGTGCACCTATGGACACACGCCAACATGTTCCTCCTGCATGATGTCATTGTGAGTGTGAGTGTTTGTATGTGTTTGTGTGTCTGCGTAAACGTGTTTGCGTATGCACACATTGTATACGCACAGACATTTGGAGACGTGTGGTTGTGTACGTCTTGTGCGGAAGTGTCTGAAGCGTTTGTATAAAGTAAGTCGGCCTTCTACGAGTTTGCACAGGTGCGTCTGCATGATGATGTATTTGTGTGTTTATGCGTTTATGTGAATAGTTTAAGTATCAATTTGTATGCATGGTGTGTGTCAGATTGTTATGTGTGTGTGTGCGTGTGTGTGTGTGTGTGAGAGAGAGAGAGAGACAGAGAGAGAGGAAGAGTGTGTGTGTGTGTGTGTGTGTGTTCTGAGGATGCATGTGCAGAGTGGAGTGGAGTGGAGAGGAGAGGCTGGGTGGTGGCTGGGGTGTAGTAGGAGTAGGAGAGGAGAGGAGAGGCTGGGTGGGTGGATGGCTGGAGTGTAAGGTTTCACCCCGGGGCCTGCTGCCACTGCGGCCACTGCTGCTGCTGTTGCTGCTGCTGCTGGCAGCTGTCTGTGGGAGGAGGGGCGCGGGGGCCCGCTGGGTTAGCCACTGAATGGGCCTGAAGGTCAACAGCACGTGCAGGGGGTTAGAGGGTTACAGGGGCTTGGGAAGGGGGCACTGGAGTTGGGAAAGAGGGCAGTGGGGCTGTTTGAAAAGGGGGCAGATTTTTGGGGTGGAGCGGGGGGGGGGGGGGGGGGGGGTGCATGTGTGTGTGGAGGGGGTGTGGTGGATGGCAGAGCGCCTGCTGGAGGGTGTGTGTGTGGTTGAGGGGGTGGGGAAGGGGCAGGAGCATATGACTGGTCTTGACTATTTGCATATTTGCAAACAATAGCGCTAAATATCACATTACGTTTGTCATCCCGAAACGTAGAAATGTATGTGTGTCTATGGTCTTTTGTGTTTGAGCACATATGCAGAATAGCTTTTGCATGGGATTTTTATACTGCAGCACATATCAGTGCAAGAGAGTCTGCATGGTGTAGATAATTCTTGTGGATGGAAGCAAACTGCACTGGAAGTGAGTAAAACGGTATGTGTGTATACATGTCTGTGTGTACTGTACAGTATGTGTTTATACACGTGTGTGTGTGTGTGTGTGTATCTATGTGCGTGTGTGTTTGTGTGTGACTGATTAAGAAATATAGCGGGTAAGGACTCGCAAGCATGCGGCCTCACATCTGTTACTAATAAACAACCAGACGTGGAGAATTGGGAAAAAAAAAGAAAAAATCTCCTAAAATGGGACAGACGACACACACACATACACACACACACACACACACACACACACACAGAGATACTTATTTGTCAATACTGGACAGACCATCTAACTTATTGTAGGTCTCACATTAGAGAGGTAATCTACCATACAGACCAGACGCTATGCACATTTTCCTCTCTCTCTCTCTCTCTCTCTCTCTCTCTCTCTCTCTCTCTCTCTCTCTCCGTATGTATGTATGTGTGTGTGTGTGTGTGTGTCTGTATGTCTCTCTCTGTGCGACAGCTGCCAGAAGAGAAGAAAAAGCATTCTCGCTGCCAAATAAACACCCCTAATGCGTGAGCCCCTGTGTGATGGATGAATGTACCGCTTCCCATTGCGGCCGACTTGAGAGGTCAGTGTGTTTGTATGTGTGTGAGAGTGAGCTAGTGTGTGTGTGTGCGTGTGTGTGTTTGTGTGTGTGTATTTATACCATGGTGACTCACCATGCAGGAATCATATTAGTGACGGACGCTATGCTTTTATTAGAGTCTCTGATGGGGCTTCATCCCAGCCCCTCCTCCTTCTCCCTCCCTCTCTTTCTCTCTCCCTCCCTCTCTCAGAACTTACGAGTTTTGGTTCTTATCTCTTGCTTTCTCTCTCTCAGACCTAGTGAGTTTGTCTTCCTCTCTCCATCTCTCTCTCTCTCTCTCTCTCTCTCTCTCTCAGAACTTACTAGTTTTGGTTCTTCTCTCTTGCTCTCTCTCAGACCTAGTGAGTTTGTTTTCCCCTCTCTCTCTTTCTCTCTGTCCCTGTCATTCTCCTTCTGTTCTTCACTCTCTTTTTCACTCCTTTCAACCTTTCTTCTTCCTTTGTGTTCTTTTCTGCCCCCTCTCTGTACCTGGAGTGTCTAGTCATGCCCTAATGATATGTCATTTCCTGTCTGGTCTGTGTGAGTGCCTTATGAAACACACATGGTGGCCATGATATATGGAAGGAGAAAAGCGCTTAAAGAAGCAGTTTTTATTCCCAAGCGCTCACAATTCCAAGCTGGAAAACTTGTCTAAATCGTGATTACTCCAACACCTTTCCTCACATTATAAAAAATCTGTGTTGAAGTCATTTGCTCTGTCTGCAGGTTTTTGGAGGGTGTTCTGAAGGACAGAGTTTTCTTGCACAGCCATGTTTCCCCACCACGCCAAGAACAGCCGATCTTACACACTATATTTGGAGAAAATCATGTTTGTTGAGACTGAATTGGTCTAGAATGCACCCCCCCCCCCACACACACACACACACTCCCCCTCTCCCAAACAAAGTTCTTGGAGAAATAAATCACATTGATTGATGCGTATCTGACATGTAATTCCCGGGGAGATTCAGATCGTGCCGCCTCTTGTTAGTCCACTCTACCAGGCATGAAACCTTCATTAACCCACACTCGCTTTAACAGCCTCTTCACTGGCAGGGAGAGGAGGAGGGGGAGAGGAGGAGGAGGGGGGAGGCATTTTGCCGCTGGCAAACAAGAAAACAGGAGGGCAGGGCACTTTTTTGGTCCCTGATGGCTTGCCGTCCGCTGGTGTGCCCGGCGCCCCGTAATCACCTTCTCCTCTGCAGCTGTTGCCGCCCAATCACTGGCCCCATCAGGCCTCTGTGACTCACTCCGCTTCCTTGTCCGTAACGAGCCACTTCTCATTAATTATTTGCTTCGTTGCAAAGCCTCTATCTTTCTTTTTCTCTCTCCTCATCTGTCTGTCTCTCTTTCTCTCTCTCTCTTTCTCTCTCTCCCCCCCGTATTCTTTCTTGCGATCCTTCTCTCTGCTGTATTCTGTGTTTAATGGACTTCAGTGACATCACCACCAGCACAGAGATGCACAGTTTTGAATGGAACCCGCACAGCCTCATGCATATTCACTAGACTCATAATTATGCATATCTTTAATCCAGGAAGTGCGTGGGCTGTTTAAACCCAGGCCGTCGAGTCTCCGGGCATGGCCATTTTTTCCCCTAACAGAGTGGAAGGGAAGGAAAAAAAACAGCATAATTTGATTTCACCCACACTGAATAAATAAGTAAGAAAACACGAGCCTCCTGGAAGTCTTTGTAATGACTGATGAAATTAGCTATGTGCGTGTGAAAGCAGTGTCGAGTGCAGTGCGCCCACCAAGTGTCCTGCGATCTCTTTGGTGTATGCGACTAAAGCCCGCGATCAATTGTTGTTAGCATGACGTTAGCGGGGGTACTTTTACAAGCAAAAAAAAAAAAAAATCCAACAAACAACATGCGAAAATAACTCTTTTATTAACTTAAATCCTGTGCTGTAATTGGTTAAAACTTAACTCGCACGGGACGCGAAGAAGGCAGTCTTTCTCCTAATTGCATCAGCGTATCCCCGTCGTTAACGGAGTTTGAAAAGCCGACAAAAGGCTCCTCTCTAACGGGGGATCTCTGGAATTACCCGTGCTCCCTCAAGATGCTGGGCTGGGATGGGCCAGGCATCAGTGGGGCCTTTCATTCATTTAATTCCACCGACTCCCAGCTGACTGACACGCACACAGAAATATCTCACAGCAGAAGGGCTCGGACTCAGAAGATGCTGCTCTGTTTTCCTTGTGTTCTGTGCTTGTGTGTGGGCGGGTGGGTGCTATGTGTTTGTGTGTTTTAATGCACGGGTGAGTGTGTCTGCATCTCTCTCTCTCTCTTTTTCCGTGTGTGTGTTTGTGTGTGTGTGAGGGTGTCAGTGAGTGCACATGCACATGTGTGTATGTGTACATGAATCTGCCCATTTTCACGTGGTTACTTCAGCTTCACTTTAATGGTATTTGTGAATGAAGATAACATCATCACAAGTCCCCAGGGCTATAGGCTAACCTCTCATCCCCAACACTTTCACATCTCATAGCATTACATGGATACACAGCGATGTAATCCCTCCCCACCCACAAGCCCCATTTATCCCGATGCTGATGTACTAGCCTTAATTTGCTCGCCTTTAGCAATGCACAAAATTAGCACCTTGAGGCGATACCCGCTAATATGGATTGCTGGTGGCAAGACCTGTGAAATCAAGCGAGCGCAAAGCTCGAGATTGCACAAGAACTCTCTCCGGTCTTCATTTTTCCCCTCCCTCTTGCTCGCTTTGCCTCAGCCCATTGGCTGCGCTCTTGTGACTGACATCCTGGAGACGCAATGCTTGATTTTGTATCTCTCTTGCATCTTTGTTGTTGCTGAGGCTCCCTGAGACATCTAAGATGGAGATGGAGTAGTTTACCACCAAAATAACGCAGCCATTTTGACGAGCTTGTCTCAAAGAGGCTTTTTCTGGGGTTTGCAACAGTTTTGGTAGGACACTGACCACATTTCATAAGCAAACAAACAACAGTTAACCTATACGCTAGTCAGCTACCTGCGTGGGAGGTAAATGCTATTGATTTAGTGCTATGTTGCACTTTGATTTCAGGGTCAAAAGTGATGTCCTTGATTCTTATCTAATGCACTGTGTGTCAGTGCATTCACAAACAATGGAAGCAGAACAACTCAACAGCACCCTATTTCTGCAAATGACCAACATTGCCCCAGGAGCACTGTGGAAAGGATTGTGTTTACTGTAATTGGATGCAGTGTTCAATGATCGAAACCTGATTTTTTTTCTCCATATTTGAGGAACCACACCTTTAAGATTAAACCCTACAAGTTTGTAGATGGCCCAGTGAACTTTGCAAGGAGTCAAAGTTCACTGGTCACGGTCAGGATTAGCTCAGTTTATTTGCAGAATGAGGGTGACTGACTTTAGCATTTTGTTGGTGTTAGCCAGGCCTGCTCCAGGAGGTTCCCGCCTGTTTTGGATGGCTGAGTTGTGCTTGGCCGGCCTGAGTTGGACCCGTGCCCAGAGGTGAGACACTGATAGATGAGTGTCACGGTCTGGATTGTGAAATATGTTAGGGTTTTTCTGTTGTTTGTTTGTGTTCATTCTGTTCTCAGAGTTAAAATGAAGCCAGAGGAAAAAATCATCATCAGTTAGTAAAAAGCAGGAATTGAGGTATTCAACGGCGCCACAAATATCTCATCCCCTCTGCAATCTTGTCGCAAAAAGCAGACAAGCATCAAACTCAGTCCTCGTGAGACAGTTTGTAGTGTTTTAGCCTTTTGGCCGTAGATGCTGGAAAAGGTAAGATACGGTATTCCAGCTACAGTCATGTCATTAAAAAGCATTCTTTAACACTTCTACCCGACCAGCGATATAGCATCTCCAGGTCTGTTGTGTCGACGCCTGGACTTAAGACTGAGTGGCAGTTATCAAATTAGTCCCTAATCCAATCAGCAAGTCCAGGTTTTGTTTTGTCACCGCTCTGCCAGAAGACAATAGACAATATGTAATCTGGCCCGGCAAAACAATGTGTGCGACAGGCTCAGGGACCTGATCTTTTATTTTTAGACTCCATTATGCTAATGAGGGGGGACCTCTCAGCCTTCTCAAAGAGGCCGAGCAAGAGTGAGGCCTAATTAATATGCAGATGTATGCGTGAGGGGGCGATTGGGTGGGGGGGGGGGGGGTTGATTGGCGGAGACTCTTGAGGCGGTCAGGGCAGTGACTCGGCTTGGTGTTTTTTACCGCCGCGTCTTGCCGGTGTTTTTTTCAGTTTTTTTCCCCTTCTTCTGGCGTGGCCTGTCCTACATTTCGCTTTCCCGCTTTTGTCTGCGGCGGCGTTGCCTCCTCCGAAGCAGCGGAGACAAGCGCGTCTTGGTTTTGCCAGCCTCCATAAATTAAGACGCCGGGGACAGGGGGGGGGGGGGACAAACAGCCGAGTGTTGTACACAAGGCGCGGGAAAACAAAACACTGTCCTAGTTCCTTTAAGGGGCTTCTGTCAAGACGTAAATAAGGACAATAGGCGGGAAAGTGTCAAGACGCTAGCATCGGCTCATGTCGGCAAATGGCTGATTTTCTTTGAGACATATTGGGTCAGGAAAAAAACAACAAAAAAAAGCTTGTCTCTGTACGGAAACGAAGGAAGGCAAGAGACTTGTCTCTGCATGTAAGTGTGTCAGAATAAATATGGCTTCTGAATGTGGGAAAGAGGACGTTGCAGCAATAAACAAGAGGGGAAAGTGAAAGGCTCTAGCGGTGCCGTGTGCGAGGAGGCTCCGAGGCATGGCAGGGGCATGTTGTCCAGCATCAGCGTTGCTGGAGAGGGAATATGATATGATTCCAGAGAATGACTGGGGATGGATGTGGGTGCTTACATCTGTCCGTGCATGTGCTGTGGTCTGCACACGGACTGTGAGAAAGAGAGGGTGTGTGTGTGTGTGTGTGTGTGTGTGTGTGTGCATGCATGTATGTGTGTGTGCATGCATGTGTGTGTGCGCGTCCTGCCTCTAGCTGGTTGATATTGAGGAGAACTGGTTCTTTGTGTCACCATCTGAACACACCACAACACCACACACACACACACACACACACACACAGAAACACACAAACTCACACACACACACACACACACATTTGTGCCCATCTCTGCTACGTCTGACAGAAGCAGCGAAAATACAGAGACACAGCAAGGCAGGCAGAGGAGCTGGAAGGGAGAAGAGAGGAGAGAGGGAGGAGAAATGACACGCCAGTTTGCTACTACTGCAACTGGGCTCACTGAAGAACAGAGAAGAGAGAGAGAGAGAGATAGAGAGGGAGAGAAGGAGGAGTAGAGGAGGGGAAGGGTTGACATGCTGCTTTCTGCTCTTACAGCAGGGCTTAGAGCAGCTTCGCCACCCCCTCCATGTTTCCTGTCTGCGATGTGTCACCTCCTGCCACAGCATCAGAGTAAAAGCTCTCATGCATGCACTCTCTCATACACTGTACACTCTTATTCTCACACAGGCACTCATACAGTACACACACACACATGCAGACACAAACACACACACACACACACACACACACACACACACACATGCAGACACACACATACAGACACACACACACACACACACACTCCACATCCATTAACCCTCCTGTTGTGTTCATTTCATGTTAATCAGTTTTGTGTTCCCGGTCAAAAATGACCGACCCCAGTATAGTTGATTGTAAATCCATAATTATACATATGTATTCACCTAATGTTGCTATGTATCTTTTAATTAGCTCAAGTCCTTGTGAACATTACATGTTTTAAAGTTCTATTTGCTATTTCTGGCCTGTAGGCCTCATTGACCTGAGCTCATACAAGTCGTTTTTTAGTAAAAATAGCATAATATATGCATTATTTTGGCTCTAATCAACATTAATATAAATATATTGTGCTATTTATCATGGAATACTTCATGTTCAAATTTAAAAAGAACCTTTGTTTTGAAACCATTTCAAATTTCTAACAGTGGCACAAAATCACATCTTTTGTGTTCCCGGTCAAAAATGACCGACCCTATTTTAGTTGATTGTAAATCCATAATAAGACATATATTTATCTTATGTTGTTATGGATCTTTTAACTAGCTTAAGTTCTTGTGAACATTACATGTTTTAAAGTTCTATTTGCTATTTATGGCCTGTAGGCCTCATTGACCTTAGCTCATACAAGTCGTTTTTTAGTAAAAATAGCATAATATATGCATTATTTTGGCTCTAATAAACATTCAGATAAAAATATTGGGTTATTATATCACAGAGTGCATTATGTCCAAGTTTTAAAATAATATTTGTTTTGAAACCATTTAAATTTTTTCACAGTTGCACAAAATCATGCCTTTTCTGTTCCCGGTCAAAACTGACCGGTATGATTTTATTTGTAAAGAATGACCATTAATAGTCAATAGCCTGCCTTTTCTGAGCCACAACTGACAACAATCTCTTGAGTAGTTCTTTAATAAGCTGGCACAGGTCTCCTGAGGTATTTTGACCCATTCTTTCATTGCGAATTGTTCCAGCTGCATAGTTTCCGAACATGGACATTCACTTTGAGCACCCGACACAGATTCTCAATTGGATTGAGGTTTGGGCTCTGTGTGGGCCACTCCAGGACCTGGGTTCTGGTATCCTTGAGCAACTGTTGGACCAATTTTGATGTATGCTTTGGATAAGTATCTTGTTGGAAGACCCTGCAACGACCTACAGCTAGTCTAAGAGCCAATTTCTGCATATTATACTTAAAAATTTTCATTTTCCTTTTTCATGATGCCATGCACCTGAGCAAGGTTCCCTGTGCCTGAGGCTGCGAAACAGCCCCACAGCATGATGCTCCCACCACCATGTTGAACTTAGGGTTGAAAGCATCTCCCTTTCTTCGCCAAACATAAACAACATCCATGTGCCCAAACAGTTCCAGATTAGTCTCATAAGACCAAAGCACAGACTTCCAGAACTCATTTTTTTTATCTCTCAAATGCTCACGTGCAAATCACAGTCTGATAGAGAGATAGATAGATAGATAGATAGATAGATAGATAGATAGATACTTTATAGATCCCCAAGGGGAAGTTCAAAGTTGTGATGTGCCACTCTTTGAGTAAAGGGGTTCTTCTGAGACGATGGCCCTGAAGCCCACCATGATGAAAGTCCCTCCCAACTTTGTTACTTGAAATATCAACTCCAGAAGAGGCCAGGTCAGCAACAATCATCTTGGCAGATGTCCGGCCTTCTTGCTGACATCTCTGACTATTTTCCTCTCCAGAGTTCTTGAAATGTTGTGCTTACAACCACACCCAGGTTTGCTTTGTAGAATTTGTCTCCTTGTACTTGACAATGATGCAACGTACAGCAGTTCTAGACACTGTGAAATGCTTGCAAATGGCAGTATAACCTTTCCCCTTATGATCTTCCACTATCTTCTTTCTGAGCTCAAGACTGATTTCCTTTGTCTTTGACATGGTCAGTAAGATTAGTCCCTCGATAATGTGTACAAGTGCCTTGTGCCTTGAGTCCTTTTATGCTGATTGAATGCTCGGGTATTGTTATGAAGCCAATTAACTGTACAGGAGTGGTTTGAAAGCTGATTGGTTAATTAGGTGTGTTTTACAAACAAATCACATGGGCAGTAATATTATTGACCATCCCATCATTGGGGCTAATATTTTTTACCACTATATTTGACATAAAGTAAAACTAAAAATGTATTTTATATTCCAAAATGTACACCAAAAGCCACTAAATATCACTTTTTGTGTGTGCCCAGCAACACATGCATGTGTGGGTGTAGGACAGAAGTCACTCAACTCAATTTTATACACTTTTTGTAGTCACACCCATTCATTTCTAATGACCGGTCATTTTTGACCGGGAACACCACAGGTGTACACAAGTTGAATAAAACACACAAAATTGCATCAAAGTTCTCAAAAATTATTTTGTGTGTTCAGATGCCCTATGTGAACAAAGTCATGAAATCTCATGACAATCAGATTAAGTTAACTATATTTTTCAGAGACAAAATGTGCAAAATCGGACAGATTTGACCGTAACACAACAGGAGGGTTAAGCTACTTACAAAAAATCACAGCAAACACATATATGCACTCACATTTGCACAGATGTGTGCAAACTATCAGCACCAACACACACACACACACACACACACACACACACACACACACACACACACACACACACACACACACACACACACACACACACAGTCCACTTCTTCACTCAAGACAAGAGAGCCCTGCATTACTGTAAGAGGGGTCCATTTAAACATACATCTCTGTTAAAAACATTATAATGCATTATAATTTGAACATTGCGGGTTCTAAAGGGCAGTATTCTGTAATATCCAACGTTGTGAGTACAGTTTATAGTGCTTCCAATAAAGCTTTGCATTATGCATTTGTTTGTGCACAGGAGAGAATGATTTTCCCTTTTCTCTTTTCAGATCAATTCCTCTCTCATTACTAATGAATTACAAGCCCAAAATCCTCCTCTGTCTTCACCAGCTCTAGGCAAACGCTGCAAGTGGAGATCTTGACTTTGACATCCTCATCATCATCACACAATGTGAATGTTGTCTTTTCAGCAGGCCTCTCTCACTAATGACGTCTGTTAAACAACTTGCGTCTGCGATGAATCCTCATTGTCTCGAATGTGAGTACAGTCTGTCATACATACGCCTCTCTATACTCTACAACCTGTTTGCGTCTTTGTGTCGCTCGCTTTTCATGCTTGGCCCCCGTCTCTTTCTTTCAACGCAACAAATAGGGAGTCTCGTTCTGCTCACATTTGTCTGTAATTAAGCCCAGCTTTGTCTCGGGGAAAAAAGTCTTCGGCACAAGACCAGAGGGACAGGCTTTGTCTCGGCGCGCGGTTGGCAAACACTGCTTTGGACAAACAAGCTTTTGTTGTTGTGTCGCAGCCTTCAGCTATTGGTGTGTGTGTGTGTGTGTGTGTGTGTGGAGAGAGGGGGGTGTTGGGGGTGATGGGAGAGTGTAATAGAATGGGATGGGGGGTAATGGTGGGGGGTAGGGGGTTGTTGAGACAAAGGGGGCTTTGAGAGCTCAGTGGCCCCACACGCTTCAGAGTGAGGGGGACGGATGGGGGGGCTGAAGTAAAAGCAGTGTGGATGGGGGGTAGTTGTCTTGTAATATTATTGTATCAATATTTCAGAGGGAGGATAGGGAAATATCTTCTGGTGAGACTCGATGACATGTCATTGTTTTCTTAGTCATCAGGCACTTGCTGGAGTCGGACTCCTTCCACTACGAGAGTGAGAATGTGGCAGCTGTAGTGAAGCACGGGCACCGAGTCGGAGCAGATCACCATAATTAAGTGATAATCAAAGGAGATTCCAGTATGGAGTAAATTGGAAATCACAGCAAACCGACCATATGGCCCTTTAAGTAAATAAATGCTCATGTGTTAATGTTTATTTATTTGATGTATTTATTTATTTTTTAATAGAGATTATGATGATGAACACTTCTTCTTCCTTTCTTTCTTCCTTTCTTTCTTTCTCTCTTTTTTGTGTTTCTTTCATTTTCCTTTAGCGATAGCCTCTGCTTAACTACCTTACACTATTACAGTATCTGGTCAGTGTCTTCTTGTTCGCTGTGAATTATAAATGGTCTCTCACTTTCAGCAGACACACAGGGGTACAATGACACAACATTCCCCCTTCTCCCTCTCTCTCATCCTCTTTTTCTCTATCTCTCTCTCTATCACACACACACACACACACACACACACACACACACACACACACAGAGACACTCACACAACTACACACAAACCCACACTCAAGCACGACCCCCCAGTGTCAGGCATTTCAGAACTCCCCAAGGCTTCTGTCACTCTCATTTTCTTTCTCCCCCTTTCTCTCTTTCTCTCTCTCTCTCTCTCTCTCTCTCTCTTCTACTCTCACTTGTCCTCCATCCCATAATCAAACTCTTTCTCCTCCCATCCTGCTCTCCCCCCCTCTCTCTGTAACCGGGTATTGCACACATGCAGGGAGGGAGACAGAACTCCCCCCCTCCCTCCCATAAGATCCCAGTGTTTATTTTTCTCTAAGTGAAAGCCTTCTGCCCTCTGGTTTCACAGAGACTACTGCATGTGACTGCCAAGCCAAGCAACAGCTAAGCAATAGTCATTGCCCTCAAAAAAAATATGCAAGGTTTTCATGGGCAAACGTCAAGATTTCTGCATAGCACATTTCTTTTTTGTTATATGGGTGACATTTGCATGAAAAACATAGTGTTGAACAGTGAATAGTGTTGTTTTTGCAAATGGTCAGCTCCAATCCAAACAGCCAGTAAAGTTATGTTTTGTCTTTGAGTCTTGCAGTGAGATCATAACATACGAGCGCTATTTATGCACATGCTTGGATCAGCATTTTACATCACAATTGATCTTCAGACATCTTTCTTTTCCCAAAAACTCCCCCCCCCCCCCCCCCCCCCCTTCCTCCCTCCTCATCCAACCAAATCAATCTTGCTATATTCCCCCTCCCCTATGGCTGCTTCAGAGTTCCATCTTCAGCGAGCCGGCCAGGTCTTGTCTGTCCTCACTCGTGAAGAAACTCACACATGGGAAAACTCGGGAACGGGAATCACGTGCGCCTTAGCAGTGGACGCTTGTATTATTAGGTTTGCTCCGAGAGAAAAAAAAAAAGAAAAGAGAGAGAGGAGAGAGAGAAAAAGAGAGACAGAGAGAGAGAGGAGAGAAAGAGAAAGGAGAGAGAGAGAGAGAGAGAGAGAGAGAGAGAAAAGGAAAGAGGGAGAGAAGAGAAAAAAATCACTCATGACAACCTCTCATCTGTTTTCCATTTGGGCGCTGATGGCGGCCATGGAAACACTGGGCCGCTGTTAGACGATATCCTAACACGTTGCCATGGCTATTAGGAACCTGGCCGGGTTCCCTGGCGGAACGTGAGGGCGGCTAGCCGACACATTCCTGCAGAGATGGGATATTTGGGCCGCTCACATATCGCTTAATGCACGTTAGGCTCGCCTGCAGAGAGATGGACTGGAGCAAATGGAATTACTATAGAATGGCTTTCCATTAGGTCGGTCTGATTTGTGTGTGTGTGTATGTGTGAGTGTGTGTGTGTGTGTGTGTACGTGCATGTTTGTTCTGATCTCATTCTGTATGACACGGTTTTATGAAGAGGTCTTTTTAGAGGAGCTCTAGCATGACCTGCATTCACACACACACACACACACACACACACACTCACACACACACACACACCCACACACACCTACTGTACACACAGGCGCACACACACACACACACACACACACACACACACACCATCCTTTACACAGCTGAAAGCCATGGTGGCATCGGGCAAATTTGCCATGTGATATTCGTCTCTCTCGGATTCTTTTGCTGTATCAGTCATCCCTTTCATAAACATACCTCTACATTCTGTGAAAGGCACAATAAACTGCTGTTTCACAAAAGCACACACACACAGAGACACACAGACTCTCTCTCACACACACACACACACCACACACAAACACAGACCCACTGACACACACACACACACACACAGACACACTGAAAGTAAATGGCACACTGCTGGATTGTTGCCCAATCACTAACAGCATTCACTTTTCTTTGGAATTTGTGGTGATCTTGTGGTGACAACTTTGCCATATCATGTTTCTGTGTCTACAAACACACACACGGTACGAGTGCGTGTGTGTGTGTGCACACATGCATGTGTACGAGTCTCATACACATGCACGTGCACACACACACACACACACACTTTACACATACAACTTTTTTTTTCAGAGCCCTGCACAAAGTCTCTTTGTCCCTACTCTCCATATACACCACAGGCACATCATTTTGTTCTGTCTGCCGACTAACCCTAACCCATTTATACACACTCACACACACACACACACACACACACACACACACACACACACACACACACACACACACATACACACACACACACACACACACACATACAGATACGCATGCGCCCTTCGCCCTCTTAAAATCATCTCTCTCGCATGAATTCACATTTGTAAGCACTATACTTAGTACATCTCTGATACACACACACACACACACTCTCACACACACTCACACACACACACACACACACACACACACACACTGACTCTCATTCACTGTGTCTTTGACGCACAGCCTGTTTTTGGTGTCACATCATCATTTTAAAAGAAAGCTGGCTTCTGGGGGCTCAGGCTCTTCCTCGGGGCCTCGATACAACAGCACCGCCAAGTCTGTTTGATCTCCTTAGAACTCGCCATAACCCTCCTCATGCAGCTCTGCCATCACCACACCACCACACGTCTCTCCCTTTTCTTCCATCCCTCTCTCTTTCTCTCTCTCTCCTCTCTCTATTTTCCCCTCTCCCTCTCTCCTCCCAGACTCTGTCTCTGAAAATCCTATTGCTGGAGGACTTGCTGATGTTGCTGCTGGTGGTATTATGTTTGTCTGGCGCAGACAGCCCAGGCTGCACAACACTGAGCTTGCACCCGTTTGCACACTGATGTTGCTAGCAAGAGCATGGCACGAGACAGATAGCCTAAAACCTCCATCGAGAGTCACACAAGACACACATTTGGGCCCGCCGAATGTTAGCTTGAAGGCCTTGAAAGCTTTGTTTCAAACAAGAAGTTTGGTTATTTAATGTAATAGAAGGCCTGTGAGTTTTGACATCCTTTTTTCCCCCAGTTCTAAATGAAACACACATATTTGAGGGATACATTTGGGTTAGTTGGGCATGGTAGCTTGATTCTGTTGAAGGTGCACTCTGTGTAACACTTAGCATAAAAGAGAGAGACTGTTAAAAGCCAAAGATGGCAACTGGCATGAAGACAGTATGTGTCAGAGTGTGTGTGTGTGTGTGATTGTGTGTATGTGTGCACGGATTCACAACAAGGCTTTAGTAAGAGCATTCCATGCAACAATATCACACATTCATAAATCAAATAATTTTTTTTGTCTTTGGTTTTGTTTTTAAAGCTTTTAACCAAAGTGCTGCTGTCACAGCTGGATCCTAAATCAAAGCATGATTTGCATTTGTGCATGAATATAATATGCACATGTTATTACTTAGTGATGAGGTCCTCATTTGACCTGCGTCCTCACAAGTCTTCGTCTCAGAGAAAGCAGAGGCCTGTCAAAAGAGTACCGATACACACACGTACACCAACACATACACACACACACAAACAAAACAATATAATTATAAGATATGAATGAGCTAGGGCCTTCTTCACTCTTCCTGCTGCTGTGATGCTTTAAAGACGGCCTCGGATTTCACTTCCTGGTTGCACGGCTAAGAAAGTAATAGAGAGAGTCGTGAATGAGATACAGTACATGTCCGTTACAGTTGCTGTTCTTGTAAAAGTGAGAAAAGGGCAAATATTTATTTTAGTTAACTGTGGATTGGGCTCATATGAAAAGGTTTCAGATGAAAGTACAAAACCTACATTTGAGTGGACTGAATCTATATACATAATCCCAAATTCACGATTTCATAAGATTAGAATAAATTCACAGAAAAAAATGGAAATAAAGATGTGACACTATCACAGTCCAACACATGGAGGGTTGAGCAGAGGGCACCTTGAGACACTACTTTTGTCCTGAGCCTATTATGCGGAAGGCGCACTGGGTGAGACTTGACAGAGCTTGACCGAGAGGAGGAGGAGGAGGAGGAGAGGACACTGCTCCTTAAGAGAGTGTGGAACTAGGCCAGGATCAAACAGGAAACGGGGTCTGTGTTCCATTTTATTGGAAGTTTGGGTTTGACTTTCAGAAAGAGCACATATTTAGGGCCCCTGGTAAGGACCGCACCTATATTGAGGGCTACCAAACTTTCCACATCTCAGGCCAGTGTTGAGTGGTGCACTGCTGAAGTAATGTTTCTGGAGATGGAAGACCTACAGTACAATATGACTGTCTGGAAATACATTTCTGAAAAAGTCATGAATGTTGATTTAAAGAAAAAAAAAAAAAAACATCATAGTGGTATTCTACATTTGGATAAAAAATGCATAGCCTTGTGTTAATGTGTGCTTTTAGGGTCTCTACTTGAATGATCAGCCCTGTTGTTTACGCACTTGCCTTTCTCTCTCTCTCTCTCTCTTTTAGTCTGTGTGTCTGTATATGTGTTCATCTGTGTGTCTGTGAGTATGTGAGTGCGTGTGTGAGAGAGTGTGTGTGTGTGCGTGTGAGTGCGTGTGTGAGAGAGTGTGTGTGTGTGTGTATGTGCGCCAAGCCCCTAATTCCTCTTCCCCATAAATTATGTATTCCGCGCAGTCTGCTGCTTTGTGGCAATGCCACTTGTGTGCGCGGGCCGCACGTCTGCCCTGTAAGTAACCGGCCCCCTCCCCACCTTCTCTGACCACAACAATGCCTTCTGACAGCCACCCGGCCCGTCCAAGGCCCACTTAATGCAGCAGGCCGGCGATGAAGACTTTTTCAAAGGCGCTTCGCGGGGCTTTGCATCACCCCATCGATTTCCATTATCTAAGGCCGCCCCGCTGCTAAGGACACTGGGGCTGCGCTGTCTCGCCCAATGGCAGAGTGAGAGGCGGGCGGCTGGACAGGGATCGCACAGGGCAAATCAATACAGGAAATTAGAAAATCAGAGTGCTCTTAGGTGTGTGCAGGCACACGCGTGTTGTGTGTGTGTGTGTGTGTGTGTGTGTGTGTGTGTGTGTGTGTGTGTGTGAGACACAGAGCGAGAGAGTATATGTGTGAGAGAGAGTAAACGATAGAGATATTAGTATATGTGTTTTTTTTTTTTTGAGGGCAAACTGTGAGCAAGCCTGTTGGAATCACTGTAGCCACCAATGGTACAGCTGCATGTGCTAAGCAATCTGCCACATGGAGGGAACGTTTTCTACGGTTAACATCTGAGCTCAAGTTAAATCAACTTCACTGATGTGACGAAGTCATGGTTCTCCACTTACCTCTCTCGCTGTCTCTAGGTGACACATGCAAGTGTACACACACACACACACACACACACACACACTTACAGTCACGCATTTTAAAACATTTTCTGTCAATGTTCTTTGTTCCTGGCCCAATCCCCCGACAGGCATCTCTACATGTGTAAGATCGTCTTTTCTCTCTCACTCTCTCTCTCCTTTTATTCTCCAGCAGAGAGAATAGAGAGGGAGGAGAAAGAATGTCAAGTTATTTTCAATTACGCTCCTTTGATGTCGGAGCCAGAAGCAGAATGGTGATGTTCTGCTTCCCCTCATTCCCTGTTTCTACAGAGTTTACGCTTGTTATCGACGGCGCATCTCGGAGACGGCACACACCTTGGTGCCGTGCGTCCCCCTGTTCACCCCCCCCCCCCCCCCCCTCAAACCCCCCCCCCCCCCCCCCCCCCGCTGTCTCACACTGGGCACAGGGACGATCTGCGTCAGCACAGGTGACTTCATCTCAATACCCATTACTAGCCCACTCTGTAGAAGACAAAGCAGCATGTCACCATTGTAGGGCATCCGGATACTGGTTGAGCATTGAGTAGGAAGTGCAACGTACCCGGAGGGCCCGTCTACCTCCACAGTGTCCAACGGTAGCTCACTATGCTATCCCACAAGTCAGTGGGAGCCTGAATTTCCGAGGTAGAATTCCCCCATGGAAACAAAAAAATGCAGATATAAATATAAAGAGGATAGCGGAATGCAGAGAAGCTGATTGTTGCAGTGCACTATATGAATGTAAGTATCAAAAGCAGTTGAAAATATGGGGATGCATCAGCCGACAGATTGGCACCACACCACAGTATTTAGATTCAATGCTGTGTTCTTACGGTCGGTTAACTATTTTCCCTTGAAGTCTTGTCAGGTGTACGGTGTGCTCTTTCCTTCACACGCACACACACACACACACACACACACACACACACACACACATACACACACAAACACGCTCAAATTCAAAAACATAGTGTTGTCTTTTACTTTTGAAGTTAATATAAATAAAATGTTTTGTAACATTTCTGTGTTCCATTATATTCAAATCTATCATATTCCTTTTGAAAACTGTAATGGAGAGTGGGCAGTAATTGTAAGCCTAATTGTTTAAATGACTGTGATATTAGTAATGTGTCAATCAACAGATCTACTCCTGATATAACACTTATGTAAGTACAAGGACAGATGTCAAAATTGATAAACCTGTAAACAGTTTCCAATACACTCATAATGTGATCTGAGGTACAAATTGCAAATTAAAAAAGTTCATAAAGAACATCAGAAATCACATTGTTACATTGTTACGGTAGTTACTGTATATCTTTTCCCAGCTATTATACGTTCAAGTTCAAGTTCAAGTTTTTTTATTGTCAAAAAGATGTTTTGCTGGTGTAAATATCGCTACTCAGAGGTTCATTCTCTGAGCGGAGTTCTGCTAAGATGATGGTCCCTAGAACGTCTGAAATGCCTTAAGGGCCGTTCATACCTGGAACGATAAAGACAATTATCATGATATAGGATCCACACTGTCCAACGATAAGTAAAGTCTCTCCTCGTGTTGATGAATGTGGTTGGTAAAATTTTGAGCAAAAAAAAAATATGCAACCATTCTATCAGTAGCATAATGTGGTGATGAGAGAGAGAAAGCAATGTTAGGCCAAGAGCATAAATATTGTTGCTTGCACAGGTGGGTGTTGAACTGCAATGCATTCTATGTATTGTAAGAGAGCGACAAGAGTACAGTCATACTGTCCCTTGAGGGTCTTGTTAGTTTCTTGCCATCTGCCAGGCCACGTTGCGCAAGTCAACGGACTCTGCACATGTTTGGACTCGAACCTGCCAACAACTGCACCTTGGAGCGATCAATCGTCTTCCCAACAGAGCTAAAATCCCTGGGCTGCTTACTCGTAATCATTGTATTAACAACAAAGTTCTGGGTGTGTGCCCTGTGTTGAACAAACCTAGCGTGAAATAAACACAATTAATTCAAAACTTTGGTTTGGTATAACCAAAGAATACTTCTGAGCTCATGTAGGCTTCGATCGACTGTAGTTTGACCAGATCTAACTGTAGTGAATAATATCTAACCCTCTCACTAGCGCCCCCGCTGGCCAGTGTGCACCTCAGACCGTGGTGGTACGATTGGCTGGGTCTGCGAAAACGTTCCCTGGGGAGACCAAGTTGTCGCCATCCATGGAATACTTTTCATCATTTTCTTTCATTCAGCTTGCAGAAATAGTGAGTCACACATTACCACTGAATTCATGACAACATTTGAGTCCATGTTATTCATATTTGTGCAATCAGACCCATTATGAGGCTTCTGTTGTTGTTTGCTGTACCAGTTCACCAATAGGGAACATTTACATAACATAGTTCTGCTCATAACCACTGAAGTACATCCCTCATGCCGAAATAAGCACGCTAAACCGAAACACCCACAGATGTAGTCACTCATACTAAAATAAGTATCCTAAACCAATATACCCACTGAGGTACAGATGCCCATGCCAAAAGAAGTATGCTAAGCCAAACTGCCCACTGAGCTTTACTGACACATGCTAAAATAAGCATGGTGAACCAAGATAAATATGGCGGCACAATCCCTTATGCCAAAATAAGTATGCAGAAATGAGGTAACCAAATTATACCCTCTTTATTAGTTTCTTATTGTATAGTTAGACTTGAGAGCACCACTATAAAGGCAGCATAGCATCATGTGTTTACATTACGAAGAATGTAGAGACAATTGGTCACCCATTTTGTCACAAATGTGGCAGTGCAGTAGGTGCTTTTTGAGCAGAGCAGAGCAGAGCAGAAAACCCGACAGGTCCGTACGGAGGGTTGAACCGCCGTCCATCTGAGTTTCCTTCCTTCCCTTCCCTTTCCACTGAGCATGTCACTGAGTGTCCATTGTTTGTTTGCAGACATTGCTGTAAACAGCAAATAGTAAACAGCAGAGTTTGACTGACTGCTGGCCCTGATGAGGCCCGGCTCCGGCGCAGTGCCAGCTGCTCTCCGGCTCTCCTCCATCAGCACTCTCACACTGTCCGAGGGGCAAGGGTCACATAATCACACTGCTACTACATTGCACAGCCATATTTATTCTGCCCTTATAAGGTAGCTACTAATACACCAACTGTATACTAGTGCCTACACTGCACTATATATCTTGTCCTGTCTTTCACATTGCCCTTCACAGTGCTTTTTTGCACTTCTGGTTAGATGCAAACTGCATTACATCGTCTTTGTACCTGTACTCTGCACAATAACAATAAAGTTGAATCTAATCTAATCTACAGTAACATAACAGACGTAGAGGCACCTCCAACCGTATTTTCTTCTTCTCTAGAGGGACTGCCCACTAAACTTATCAATGGATTTTGCCCTGGATGCAACCACTGATTTAAGGCT
>NC_085014.1:18103641-18106141 GCF_963854185.1 Sardina pilchardus | reverse complement strand
TCTCTGCGTGTGCTACGCGCTCTCTCTCTCTCTCCCGCTTTCTCCCTCTCCCTCCAGAGCTAAAAATGGAGCTCTTTTTCTCGCCGTTTTAACGGCAGAAAGCAGCTAAATCCACTTGGCTCTGCTGTAGTCTGCCCGCCAAGGGCAAACTCATTGCGTGCCCCTAGTGTGTAGAACACCCCAGATAGGGAAGAGGGAGAATGGATAGGAAGTTTGTGTATTTGTGTGCCTGTGTGTGTTTGTGCGTATCTGTGTTTGTGCGTGTGTGTGTGTGTGTGTGTGTGCGTGTGTGTGTGTGTGTGTGTGTGTGTGTGTGTGTGTGTGTGTGTGTGTGTGTGTGCGTATCTGTGCTTGTGCGTATGTGTGTGTGTGTGTGTGTGTGTGTGTGTGTGTATGTGTGCTTGTGTGTTCTATAAGTGAGTGTATAACACAAGTCATGTGTGTCATCGCCTTGGCACTGGGAAGCAGGACTCTCTGGGCTGAAAGAATGCACAACAATCACGCCGAGCTTTTAATCTTGAGGGAGTCAAAAAGTCAGAATGCACGTCAGCGCACACATACACACACACACACACACGTGAGGCCCAAACCGGCACTCCAGCAAACAATTAACCCTACATGCCTCAGAACCCTTGCCAAAGAGGCCGGTCTTCTGAGGCTGGGGGGGGGGGGGGGGTTGCTGTTGGTGGGGTGCAAGAGTGGTGATCATGTTTATGTGAGTTGGCTGTGGTGTGTGTGTGTGTGTGTCTGTTGTGTGTGTGTGTGTGTGTGTGTGTGTGTCGGTGGGGGCGGAGGGGTTTTGCCGTTCGCCTCCATCCCATAATAACAACAGAGCAAAGAGCAGCCAAGGTCAACAGCGTTACAACCGCACGGCGCATTCCGGCTCCAGCCCTCCTCCAGATGTGGGCCAGCCACAGACAAAGGTGGCCTTTTTAAAAAGTCTGCTTAGCAACAGGGGAACCACGGCTTCACTCGGGAGGCTGAGGTCCGCCGGTTCGCTTGATCTACTTCCCGCTCCGCTGTGAGTTATTGCTAGCGGTTCGTGTGACCTTGAAAGAGTCAATCCATCTCTTTTTCTTTATTCAGGCTTTTTTTTTTTAGATTGTGTGTGTGTGTGAGAGAGAGCGAGAGAGAGAGTGTGTGTGTTTTATTTTCCTACTCGTTTGTTTTATTGGTGGAGCGGTAGAAAATGGCAAGATGTGAGGAAAGACTTGGCCCAGTGACTTCTTGCCATTCTGCCAGACAGTGAGGAAGAGAGAGAGAGAAAGAAAGAGAGAGAAAGAAAGAGAGAGAGAGAGAGAGAGAGAGAGAGAGAGAGAGAGAGAGAGAGAGAGAGACAGAATAACTGCACTGTCGTTCCAGGTTTTCTAATTTAGCGAAGGCAGCCAGGCGCTGAGTGGAAATGTTAATGGGATGCAGAGAAGAAAAGAAAGTTTCAAATCCATTCTTCATCCTGTCACCTCACACTCTGCCGACTCCTCATCCTCCAGGCAAACCCACACCCAGCTCCCAGTCTGCTCCCGCAACCCTGCTAACTCACAGTCTAAATAATAATATCAACAATAAACAAATACACTCACCTAGCTCCCCCCCTAAAGCCAACGTAAAAGGGTAGGTCCATAATTCTAATTCAGAAGACTCTTTGTTCTAATTTTTAGCAAATTTCTCCTCGCAGTCCTTTAGCTGTTCATTTAGTGTTTCAGCTCAAACAAATCCTTGGCGGTCGTGCACAGTCCTGGGTCTGCAAATGGGAAACACACATAGTGGTTCAGACTGGACTACGGTATAAACATTTTTAGCCAGCTGTGTCAAGAGCAAATAATGGAAGGGTGATGAGCTCAAATGTACAGTATCTACAGCTTTTTGCCAAAAGTCATGATCTGTACTTCAAGTCAAGTCAAATCTAGATCTATAAACATCTCTTGAACTCATCAGTCTCTTGAACATAACTCATGTCTGTGTATCCAACAAAACATCTATCCCAGCCTTAAATCAACACTGAATACTAGAAGAGATTCCTGATGTCTCCAGGATGCCAAACTCAGTCATGTCAAACACAAACACGCCTCATAAGACATTGTTACGCATCTCTGCCAGGCCTATGAGGAAATATCTCCCTTTTGTTTTTAGAGAGGTTGTAATGGCTTGAACTATACTTGTATTATATTGCATGCGTAAACACATGAGTATAATTGGATGAGTGAAGTGGGTATGTAGAGTATAGTTACTGAGCTATAGCCTATTATTGTAACTTCATTATTAATGTGTGACTTACTGCATAATCATGTGTAGCTGCAATATTATTACCTCCGCCAAGGAGCTTATGTTTTCATCAGGGTTTGTTTGTTTGTTGGTTTCTTTGTCTGTCTGTTTGTTCACAAGATAACTCAAAAAGTTATGTATGGATTTCGATGACATTTTCAGGGAAGGTCTGAAATGACCCAAGGTCATTCATTCATTTTGGGAGTGATCGGTATCACCGTCTGGATGCAGAAGGCGA
>NC_085014.1:18096141-18098641 GCF_963854185.1 Sardina pilchardus | reverse complement strand
GAATTGTGTATTCCCAGTCAAAATGACCGGCAAAAAACGATCGGTGAGAAAATGGTCAGTGTATAAAACTCCAGGTGCATACTGTACCTATTGATATCAGATGGACGGGAACAAGTAAACATGAAACCAACATAGCAGGAGGGTAGTAGCATTCAACTAGGCTATATTTGTTTTGACTGCCTGCTGCACAACTGTAAAGTTGACCTCATTCTCCTCAACTTTATAAGTCACCAGTCGCCACTGACACGCGCGCGCACACACACACACACACACACACACACACACATAAACATACATGCATGCACACACACTCACTCACTCACACACACACGCACACACACACACACACACACGCACACACACTCATAAACGTTCATACACACACACACACACACACACACACACACACACACACACACACACACACATAAACGTACATACACACATATCAACAGTGTAGAAGACAGTAAGCACATTTATGTCTTTCCCAAGACACACATAAACACAAAGACTCGCTCTAACTCACATACTCTCTCACTCACACATGCTGATCTGCATAGTGTGCATATTCATAATACACACACACACAACACACAGTAGAACACACACAAACACACACACACTTATAAATATGCATTAACACACACCCACACGTGTGCTTTGTGGTTCCAGCACAGAAAAAAAACAGGATATTAGCGAGAGTTTCATGCCAAAAAAATGTTCTGTTAACACAGTTTGAGCTTCTGATTAGTGTGCGAGAGAGAGATACTGTAGATTGAGAGAGAGCGAGAGATAGAGAGAGAGGGGGGTTGGGGGGGGGGGGGTATTGCCTCTAGATAAATCGTCTCCTTTCAAATTGTTTTAAAAAGAGATGATAGGGAGCTAGTGTTATACAAACACTGCAAAGCAATGTTGCAATGCCTTTCCCCTATCGTTCCTCTTCAGTGTCTGTAATGACCCCTACTCACGTCCTCCAACTTAAATTCTGTCTGTTCTTGCCTTTTATCTGCCCTGAAAGTCACAGTTGCTGCACACACACACACACACACACTTACACACGCACACAAACAAGCACCAGTGTCAAGACAGTAGACACAGAAACACTCGGATGCAAATTAAGAAGCTGCATGTACTGGCAGTACCGTAGGACACACAAAGGCAAGATTACTGATGCGTCTTCCAACGGTTACTTCTAAAAGCTAACACGGAAGAATGTTTTGACATTTCTTTAATTCTCTTTTCATGTAACACCCTAATCAGTCAGTGTGTATGTCCAAGGCCACCAATAAGTAAAACATACAGAAGTCCACAGTGTACACACACACACACACACACACACACACACAGAATGGGAGAGATGGATGTAACAGAGGGTGAGTATGTATGACAGAGAGAGGGTCCCTGTGTGTACGTGTATGTCTGTGTATGTGTGCCTGTGTCTGTGTGTGTGTGTGTGTGTGTGTGTGTGTGCGTGTGTGTGTGTGTGTGTGTGTGTGTGTGAGTGAGAGAGAGAGAGAGAGAGAGAGAGAGAGAGAGAGAGAGAGAGAGAGAGAGAGAGAGAGGGAGCAAGAGAGTCATGTAAGTCATCCGGTCTTCTCACACTTGCTGTCACTCGGTCTGACACAACACTGCTTTGCACTTCTGAGAGATCCCGGCTGCTTGGCATAAACAAAGCTTTTGATGTGCTTTTCCCCTCTCTGATGAGTTCCCCAACTCTGAGGGGAAGGAGACGAAAGAGAAGCTCAGAGAGGGACAGGGAGAGAGAGAGAGAGAGAGAGAGAGAGAGAGAGAGAGAGAGAGAGAGAGAGAGAGAGAGAGAGAGGTGGGGGAATTAGGCGAGGGGTGTGCGTGGTGAAGGATGTGAGTGTCTTGTTCCACAGAAACTTCTTACAGAAAATAAAATTCTCCTGATGCTGTTTTCTCTGGGGTAAAGCTGATTGGATGAGTGTGTGTGTGTGTGTGTGTGTCTGTGTGACAGGCTGTTTTGAGTTGTTGCCCCCCCACCTCCCCGCCAAAAAAGCAACTCCACAGAGAGACACCGAGGATGCATATCAGTCGGGTTTGCGGTCGAGTTCGTCTTGTCATACGTCCAACCTTGGACTGAGAAGCTCTGTTTTCAACACCGAGAGGCATTGCTCTCATTCCTCTGATGCTCCTCTGGCAATCTATCATATAGAGCAGACTGAAACCATTGTATTCCCATTCCATGTGATTTCGTCATTTTCACCGAGCTCATCCGTTCTCCCCCATGTTGTTGTTATTGTTGTGTTCTGGGGGAACAGACTGCAGAACCGTAGCTCCGCGGTGGCTCCGTAGGGCGCCCCTGCGTCTCAGGAGAACGTGTGCCACTGGATGGGTCATGTGAAATCAGGGCACGCACGGCTTCATGTTCTGACACATGTCTCCACACAAGTGACACGACGCTGGAGCGCAGCCATCGCTCATCCATCCTCTCCACCCCCACTCTACATCTCTCTCTCTCTCTCTCTCTCTCTCTCTC
>NC_085014.1:18083641-18091141 GCF_963854185.1 Sardina pilchardus | reverse complement strand
AACAAGTACATGGTGCAACAGCGTGACATGGAGACACACACAAGACACAGGAGGCAATGGAAACACACTACTGCAACAACTGTTTCACACACACTCACACACACACACACACACACACACTCACACACACACACACACAAATAGAAGCACACACACAAGTACATATATATATTTACTGTATATACACACACAAACATAAACAAATTCTTGTTTACACAAATGTACTGTAAATGTATGCCTTTGTTTATGAATGCTATATACAGAGAAGGAGGCCTAAAACATTCAGGCAAACACACAAGAAAACAGGCACATGTATATATGTATATATGGTGTTGACACACACATCAATACAGAGAGAGTGGGAGAGAGACAGAGAATGAGAGAGAGAGAGATAGAGAGAGAGAGAGAGAGAGAGAGAGAGAGAGAGAGAGAGACCCATGGGGAAATGCATTCCTAAAGAAAGGCTCAAGCTTTGCCAGCTGGTGCCCCATCAAGAGAGAGAAAACACATGTGACCCTCCGCCAGACCAAGGGCCATCCAAACAGTCTGGAGTTACAGTATAGGAGCACACACAGGCCATCCCAGACCATTCCTGCACATTACACACACACACACACACACACACACACACACACACACACACACACACACACACAGGCATGCATGCATGCACCCACACACACAGGCATGCACCCCCCCACACCCACACACACACACACACACACATACAGTGTACACACACAGAGGCACGCATGCACACATATAGACGCACACACACATATAGACGCACACACACACACACACACACGTGTGGACACACTCAAATGCAACTCATAATAGATTTTGTAATTTGCCTGCCAACTTTGGCCGAATGACATTCCCTTACCTTGAATTTAATTTATTTTCTTCGCCATGCACTCCATCCCAATCCACTTCTATTCAGCGCAATTGTTCAACAAGGCCACAAAGACTTTTCTGGAAGAAGGAGCCATTCTGAACCGCTTTGACTCACAGGACTTGAGCTCCAACCGCATGAAGGACGCTTCCAAAAACCACACAAAGAGCCACAGCCTCCATGTCTTTGTCGAATTCATCCAGCCATTCATTCAAAATCACTGCTGCGGTGTATGGTCTGTGACGAGGGGATAATACTTCTATTTAAAATGTCCAACACAGAATGACCTAGTACAGAAATGCTCATTATGAAGGTATTAATGGGAGGGAAAAAAAAAACATAACTCGTTACGTAAGACGTAATTAAAATAATATTTTATGCAACCGAAAGCAGGAGCGGGTAACGTGTCCACACACTCTAGTGTTGGCCTGTTCATAATCATCGGAGGCTGATGCAAGTGCTAATTGCGATTTCTTGTAAGACTAAGAGCCTCGTCGTCCATGCACTGCCACAACATTATGAGCGGGTGAAGGCAACGTGTGGTAATAGTGGATGTTGTGGAGGTTAAGTTGGCCATCCGCCCACCGCTATTACCTCGCACACTTTATCGGAAAACCTCCATTTTCCAAATCATTTGGAGCCATAATTACTGGGAAGGGCTTATCCCACCCCTCCACACACACACACACACACACACACTGATGCACACACACACAGACGCACAGACGCACACACACACACACACACATAGCATTTGAGTCATCTGTGGAGATGAGGAAGAAAAAGGTGCTAATCCATTAATTACAAGAAATTAGGTGCACGGAAATAACACTCCTTATCTGTCTATCAAGCGTTTTTTCCCTTTCGATTCCGACGCGTGCATACATTCACACACACACACACACACACACACACTGCATCTAATGTTCCTAATTATCGACTGCTCCTGCTGGTGTGAGACTTTTTCAAGCATCTGAGAAACAGAGGAGGAGAGGGGAGGAGAACTAACATGGGAGGGCAGAGAGGAGAGGAGGAAAGGACTGTTTGGGAGAGAGGAGAGAGAAAGAAAGAGAGAAATAGAGACGTTTTGACTTTTATGACCCTGTACATAATACATCAAGACCCAAATAAAACATTAACCACAGTGATGCTCCCATTGGTTAAGTCCCTAGATGTTAAAATTCCATGATATACAGTAGCAGCTATTCCATGGCCTATGGGAGCCCTAATGATAGAGGACCGAAACTGAAGAGTAAGAGGTGGAGAGAGAGAGAGAGAGAGAGAGAGAGAGACAGAGAGAGACAGAGAGAGACAGAGAGATCCTGTAAATGGAGAGGAAGAAGACATGATCAGAGAAGTGGACAGGAGGAGCGATAGGCAGGGGTGGTCAGGAGAAGAGTGGTTTGTTCCTGCCATGTTTCCTCTAGGGACTTTACTCTCATGCAATGTCCACGTGTTGGTTTGTTTTTTAGCCATCAGCCATTGGTTAACAATACATGCATCAAGGCAGTCCCATATTTCAAGTCTCACGGTACGTTTCACCAACACCTGCTGCATCCATGCAAATATCCCAAAAAGACATTACACACACACACACACACACACACACACACACACACACACACACACACACACACACACACACACACACACACACACACACACAGGACTGAACCTCCTCCCGCTGTTCTGTCTCATCTTGGAGTTCTCTAACTCTAATTTGATGCAAAATGGATAATGAATGAGAGGCGGTTTATCAGTGGCTGGTAACATTTGCTACCATTTTGTCTGAGACAAGAATCAAATGTTTTTTTTTTTTTTTTTTTAAATGAAAATTAGGTCCTGCTCTCCCGAGGAAACTCTGGGCAGATGATTTACCTTCTTGTGTGCTGGAAAATGAGCATTTCAGCTTTATGGGATGAGAGAGGGAGAAAAAAAGCACATCATTTGGTTGCTTTTCAGTGCATTGGTTTGAGAAATTGCAAACGCGTAAGGACTAAGGGCCCCAGCTGAATTTTAATCACAGTTGTTTTTTATTTATTTATTTATTTACTTTTTGATAAGAAAATGCATATTACCAGCTTAATGCTAACAAAGTAGTTTATGCGAGTAAATGTTGACTCAAAGTCGAATGTGTGTGTGTGTGTGTGTGTGTCTGCCATTTTCCTTCTCACTCTTTTCCTTCTGTGTGTGTCCGCCAGCTCGTCTCATTCTCTTTATGAGTGTGTGTATGTTTGTCTTTCCAGAGGCCTCAGAGGGGAAGCCATTTTGAGTCTCACGCATGAGCCTGCGCACTTCGAATGACTTCACAGAGCTTTCAGAGTGTCGCCACAGGTTTGCCTCATCCTCCTCTCCAAACAGAAGCCGACGTGCACACACACACACACACACACACACACACACTCACAGACACACACACACACACACACACACACACACACACACACTCACGCACACTCACACACACTCACACACACACACACACACACACACGCACACACACACACACACACACACAGACACACAGACACACACACACACACACACACACACACACACAGCCTTCATCAGCTGAGGGAGGAGAGGGGAAAAATCAATATCTCCCTTTCTGCTCTCCCCTCTGGAAGCGTGGTCTCGGGTGAGCGATTAGGTGGTTTAGGGGTGTAGAGTTTCACAATGGATGGAGGGGGAGATTGGGGGGGACACAGCAGAGGGGGGTATAGATCTGCAGCTGGCTGAGGGAACCACAGACATCTGTCCACGATGACACACGCACACACACACACATGCAGGCACGCACGCACACACACACATACACACACAGGCAGGCAGGCATGCACACACACATACATACACACACACAGTGAAAAAAAATGAAGAAATGGACTAGAAAGAGGAATGGAAAAGCAGAAAATGAGGATTGGCATTTAAAGAAAGGACCCTGCCACTAAAGATCGACGATAATACGTGATCCATCTTCAGTCAACACGGCTTTCCACTTTATAGTCAAAGTACCATACTGGCAATACTTAGGATTCACTCATATTCGACACCTGAAGTCATGAAGTGCGTAAATAGTTTGTTAAGATTGAGAAGCATTGTATGTTGTATAATGTACATAATCTGTGTTTTGGTCTGTTCCTGTTCAGTCCAGGTTTTTTTTTTCCAAAGAATAAGACATTGTAAATCTGTGGAGATATTAATCATGCATGTCAAGCAAGCTGGTGTGGTTGTACGGTTGGAGCGGCATGGAATGGACATGTCTTCTGTTGTGTACACATTAAAAGTACGCTATGCCCATCTCTCTCTCTCTCTCTTTCTCTCTCTCTCTCTTAGACACACACACACACACACACACACACACACCCACACTGCAGGGAGGGTGGTTTGTGGGAAAGTGTGCAGTAGCACGTGCTGTGTTTATTTGCTTCCAACGAAGCGTCCTGCGGAAAAATCCGGAACCGTTTAAGGATCCCATGTGCGCTGAATGCCCTCGGCGGGCCGTAGCAATTAGCCAGGAGGGCTGAGGAAGAGAGCAATTACTGCAAATCAAGGCCGGCTTCTTTTTCTTTCATTCTCTCTCTTCTTCCCTTGCCATGACTCCCACTGTCGTTCTCTCTCGGTTCCTTCTCTTTTTCATCTCTCTCTCTCTCTCTCTCTCTTCTCTCTCTCTCTCTCTCTCTCTCTCTCTCTCTCTCTCTCCGGCCCTCGCATCTGTTCATCTCTGTGTCAGTATACTGCTCTGCCTGGATGATCAGTACCACCTCAGCTTTTAACGGGATTTTAAATGCCTCTTGGGCACCATTTCTGTCACTTTCACACCTCAAATGTCTTACTCACTTCCTAACACAGTCCTCCCTCAATAACAGCACTCTCGCCTGAAAGGTCACGGGCATTTAGATGTCCTACACACAGCCGTGCTCCTCTCCTATAGACCGAGATGATGTTCTACTACACAGACATACTATAATTGTTTTAGAAAGTAAGAATGGCAATTTTTTTTGCAACAACAACATGATTAGGGATCACTTTTAAAGTCGAAATCGAAACACTGACAGACAATCGAAACCCAATTTTACACATTCCATTTATGAAAATGAAGAATGTTCCTGAGAATGTTTCTGTATCATTGTCCAGTGTGGATGCTCATATCTTTATGGTCAATTTTGTACTTAATCGTTGGTCAGTGTGGATGCTTTAGATAGATTAGATTCAAATTTATTGTCATTGTGCAAGTACAAGGACAACAACATGCAGCTTGTGTCTACCCAGAAGTGCAAACAAGCAGTGTCATATAAAAGTATAGACAAGAGGTGCATAGACAGGACAGGATATTTAGTGCAGTGTAGACAGTAGTATACAGTTGGTTTACAGTACTGTAAATTAAATACAAAAATGTGTAGTGTATAGGCAGTAACCAAGCAGGTATATGGCTATGTAGTGTACAACATGTAGAGATATGTTGTAATGTTATAAGAGTGGTAAGTAAGAGTAAAATAGACATGCAGTGTGATTAGCAGAATATATTGCGTGTTAATATGGATATTTAGTATGGGCCATATCTTTAGAATGCTGATATGTTTGTTGTCACTTTTGTGCTTAATCATTGATCAGTGGATGCTCATATCTTGTATAATCGCATTAATCTTTAGAGTTAGCAGTTAACGGACCATACCAGCATTAAGCTGTCCTGAGGAGACCTGCATAAATGTGATAAGTACTAACAACAGATTCTCACACACATAAGTCCTGCAAAGAGAAAGGATGACCAGCACTATTGAAGACTGAGCTTTTTACGGCCATGTCCTTTTAACCCTATGCGCCTGCTGTGGCTAAAGCACGCATTAGCCAGAGTGGCAGCCTAAATTGTGTCCTTTTGTTAACCTCTTTGTGAATTGTGCTGTTTTGTTCGCTCAGGCACCTTAATTGTGCTTGGAAAAAAAAATATGTCAAGGGGACTCACTGTTGGACAAAATAAATGTACTCATGACAAATCTGTTGATTCTCCAGCCCCCCTAGCCTAGCACAATGTCACTTGGACAAAACATGTAAACAAATGCGAGGCGTCCGACGCTAATTATTGACTAAGGTGGGGAATAATTAACCAGACGTGCAGGAGCTGGGCTTTGTCAGCGGAGGCAGCCGGGGAGCACAGATACCAGCGCTGTGCTGAGTTCCAGCAATCTTATTTACCCTCCACCCTGAACCCACACACACACACACACACACACACACACACACACACACACATACACACACTCAGAGAGAGAGAGAGAGACAGAGAGAGAGAGAGAGATAGTTACACATAGAGGCACGCACACTTGTCACACACACACACACACACACACACACTGCATATGCAAAAGACGATTACACATTAAGATCCCACACAGAGACACAATATGCAAAAAAAGATAATGAGAGGCCCCGCACACTCTCTCACACATCCTATAATTACAGCAAAAAGAAGCTGTAGAGAAGAATAAAACAGAACGGTTGGGGGGGGTTTATTACCTGTTAAAAAATGCTGTGCATACGTCTCGCTGTTGTGGCCTGTTGCTCATTAGGAACTACAAGCCCCAGAGTACCACAGTACGTGCCAAGACCGCAGCATAATTAGTGTACCATGTGCCTGCCCCAAGTGAATTACTAGCTCCTCTACAAATTATCAAGAGCTCATGGCTTTGATCTATGTGCAGTCACACCGTGCTATAGACTCCAATTACAAACCGAAAATAATTTTCTAAATCACTAAAACGGAGAGGTGTATGCTATGTTATGAGTCTGTTTTTTTTTTATCCTGCAGGGCTCTCACATTGACTTAACTAATAATTTATTTGTTTTATTGAACTCTTTCAACTTTTTGAAGTTGAGTATAGTCTCCCTTCAGCATCTAATGGGAAGTTTTCTGAGGGTATCCCTCCAACTTCTCTGTCCTGTCTGTCCTGTCTGTCTGTCTGTCCGTCCGTCCGTCCGTCCGTCCGTCTCTCTCTCTCTCTCTCTCTCTTTATCTCTCTCACTCACGTTGTATACATGTCTACATGTCCTTCTCAATCTCTCCCAATTATATTGTGCCTATTTCCACAAATCCAAGGGTAATGCCCCCCCTCTATCTCTCTCTCTCTCTCCTTCTCCCAGTCTTTCTCAACCCCACCACCCTCTTTTCTCTTCTCCCCAAATCCCTCCCCATGTCTCTCACTGAGACACCAGGGAGAGATGGCTGATCCTACAGGGATGCCCCCTCACTCCTCACCTCCTCAGAACAACCCCGGCATCAAGACCCAGCGCCGCCGAGCGAGTGAAGAAAGGATGGGAAATGAAGGAAGTAAAGGGCTTTGGGGGGGGGGGGGGGGGGGGGGGGGGGGCGAGAAAAAAACGAATGCAGGAATGAAGGTCTCTGTCGGCCTCAGCCCTTAGGCAATGGAGGTGTAATTGAAGGTTGGTAGATGTGGCTTCTCTGAAAGCAGTGGAGCCTCTCTCTCTCTCTCTCTCTCTCTCTCTGTCTCTCTCTCTCTCTCTCTCTCACACACACTCTACATTAATGAGCCCTCCATAGCTAACTCCACCAGGACCGAAAACACCTCCAACACTGACACACACACAGA
>NC_085014.1:18066877-18076877 GCF_963854185.1 Sardina pilchardus | reverse complement strand
AATTACTGGATAAATATGCTCCTCTCAAATTGGCCGGCAGGCCCCTTTCCCAAACCACACCATCAAAGGCTAAATTAATTTCTCTCAGATGGATGGAGACATATTTGACCAGTACCTGACATTTCCTTCCTGGTCCATTTTCTTCCTGTCAGGCCGTACGAAAGATATCATTTCATCTTTCCACACTCTATTCATCCTTTCAGATTTTACCGTTACAGCGTCCCATGTGACAAGTAGACTTAAAGGAAAATGTCCCTGAAAAAAAAGTCCATTCAGAGCGTGGTTACTTTCCTGTCAGGATGATATATATATTTTTTTGTTTCATTTATTTTCCTCTTTCAGAAAATAAAAGTGCATGTGCAGCTCTGCCAGGTTTATGATCTCGGTTAAATATAGATCAATGACAGCCCTTAAAGGACTCTAAAAGGGGCCGGAGTTTAGGCGTTGTAGGCACAGGCACTTCCAGACATTTCTCACTTTTTCCAGTGCGGTGAAGCGACAGGGAATTTAGTGCTGTTGACATACTTAAGTAAGTCCAGTTCATAATAGAAAGACACATCCATCACATCTGTAGTCTTACGTAAACTAACGTAAGTATCCTATGCTAGTCTTAAGTGAACTATGTTAAAGCAACACTAAAGAGTTTTTCGTATGCCTTGAAATAATGTTTCCAAAATTATTTCAGCGGTTCATCAACTCGTAACAGGGTAAACGCCACTTCTGCTTTCAATTCACGGCCCTTTATCAGCGATAACCGCACTATGTAACTTTACAGATTGGGCAGCGTATCTGTAGTTCGTTGAAGGTCGCAATACATCACTTTCATAAAATCATGCAACATACTCTACCTTGTCTGTGGACATTGTTATTTGCTGGATAAACAAATAGCATGTGTGTGACAGGAAAGGTGCTTTAGTGTTGCTTTAAGAAAACTAGTCTAAAGCAATTAACAGCTGTTTACAGCCTTTTAATGTAGGCTAATGTAGCACCATTGCCTTGCATATATTACGGTTGTAATGTTTGTTATCCCATTGCATCGTCAGTGCATTCAGGCTCAACTTCCTGTTGTGCATGCTTGTCATAATTTAGCATGAAAAAAACATAATTCTCAATTCTACATTTAGAGGCGCCCTATGCAATCAAAAATTGCATTGTTATGACACACACACACACACACACACACACACACACACACACACACACACACACACACACATCAAGGCACTCCTGCTCTAAGCTAGCAGAAGTTACAGTAGCATGGCATCATGGCAGATGTGGCAAAGAGAACCAAGAAAGATTGTCGTAGGAAATGAGGGAGAAGCTAAAGAGGATAAACTAACAGGAGCCGGGAAAAAGTCAACCACAGTCAGGCTCCTGCTCCATGGTGATAGCTTGAAATGGCAAAGGATTGAAAGCTGTTTCTCATTCATGATCTTGCTTGCTTCTATGTATTTTTGTTGTTGGGCTTGTTTGATGTTTGTCAGTGTTGCTCACTACTGTTGATAACTATCTTTCACGAGATGGTTAGCTGGCTAGCTAGCATATGTTAGCATGCATGCTAGCAATCACATTTGCCATCTGTAACTGGTAATAAGTCTGTCAGTTGTTATCTAGCTAGTATTATATTGATTCAAGTTGTACTTTTAACTACAGTAGTAGTAGCCTACAGTACATCTAGCCTACTTTTCTTTCAAGCAACACATTTCTCAAGACTCTTTTTTTTGTCTAGAGGAAATATTTTCAACTAGTTGAAATAAGTGTTAGTTCATTTTGTCTGGTGAAAAAATATGCCTGTCCAGTCATCTTTTCCATCTACCTGATATTGGCTGGTAGGTCAAAAAAGTTAATTTTGACCCCTGAATGTTACTATTGCTGGGTGGATTGACAGCAGCATTAGAGCATGGGGGCGGGGGCGGGGGGAGTTGGGGAGACAATCTGTGGGGAAGATAAGATTAGTCCTTGAGGCGGGTCGCTGCTTTTGTTTCGGCCTAAAATCTTTTCACAGACTCACATTCAGATGTTGGGCTTAAGGCTTCACAACACTCCCGAAGACAAAAGCGGTGAGTCCCGGGAGAGAAGCTGCATGTCAGCTGTCCCACTCCCCCTCACTGGCTGTGATTGACCAGCATGAGAAGCATCACCTCGTTACGTGAGCTATCTCATTAAAGTGCTAACGAACCCCTGAGAGTCTGTCTGTGAGTGTCGAATGCTGGCTGTGAGGTGGCATCGATGCCGTGTTCGATTCCGTGTTACAAAATCTAGAGAGTTTGTGTGACTTTGCCGTGTCTTTTTGGATACTTAAGCACCCTAGAGGCATCGTGGTTGAAATTCCATCTGTGATTTTTCTTCCATCTTTTTGAACTTGACTTGATCATAATGTGTCTCCAAACACGTCAAGGCTTCAACACCTTCACCCTGACTTCACCCTGAAATGATTAGCGCGACGGAAATGCTGCCATGAAAGGTGACGAAATAGCGCAGAAAAAATAACTCTGGAGGCATAAAGTAGGCTACATAACCAGAGCTCTCAAATGTTGTGCTCTGCTTGGAGTGCATGGGAAGCCAACGTGATAGCTTATATTTAGTATTGGGCCTAAATAGGTCATCAGACATTACACAATTTTATTGGCAAAAATTGCATGCTTCTGCAGAGCATTTGTCAGGACTATCTAGCTAAAAAACTTCATTGTTCCTTACTTGCGAAGACCTTGGCAGAAATGCTGGCATGAATGCTGATGAAACAGCAAAGTAAAGTCCTTCTAGAGGCATACATAACTATGCTCCATTTCTGTATCTGTTTTCAAACATTTCTTCTCCAGGCATTTCTTTTGATTTCCTGATTTGATTTGTATTCCCTTTACAATTCATTCCAACCTAAAGGTGTAATTATGCATTCAATCTACACCATAACGTGAAGAAATGAAGTAAGTCATCTATGTACTGTTCCCAAATCCTGTTTTGTTTCTGAATGGTAGGCATGACTTAACCAGAATAGGCAGAGTGAAAAGCAGAAACTCATGAATATCATTGTGGTAGTAATAGTTGTCATCATCAAGCCAACTGCTTTTGGAGATATAATGCTCACTCAAGTACACAGCAGACATGAACAGTCACTCTTATCGTGTCTGTGTCCATGCCGAAGATGTTTGCCGATATTTAGGTTACAGTCTCAGTCATTGGATTCAATATTCCTCACGTTTTCAGAAGTGAGTTAAGACTGTGTGAAGGAGCGAGCGAGTGGCACGCGTGTGTGTGTGTGTTTGAATAAATTCTTTGAGAATATGAAAGCATGTTGACGTCGCGGCAGAACTGTGTGCTTTGCCATTAAATTACCACTTCCCTCATTTTTCCTCTGAGGTTCGCTCAAATGGCTTTTGATTCTCTCTCTCTTTCTCTCTCTCCCTCGCTCTCTCTGTCGCTCTCTGAAGCTATGGGGGCGCTTTGAACTGTGACAGGCTTCTCTTCTCTATCTCCAGTAAAGAGTGAGCGGAATGAACGAAGAGAGAGAGAGAGAGAGAGAGAGCGAAAGAGAGGGAGATAGTGAAAGACAGAGTAACTGTCACGAGCACGGCAAACGAAATGAACGGTGGATGGTGTCGGAGATGAAATGAAAAAAAGAACTCTAGGTTTATTCACGGGGTTTGATTTGGTCTCATTGGATGTGGGGATGAAAGTTTGATAAAATGTTTGAACAAAGAGCTCGTTAGGCGGATAGCAGCTCAAGCAGGTGGGCTTGATCCACCGCACAGGTGAAGATCAAGACAGATGAGGGACAAATTAACTGGAGCTCACTCGCGCACACACACACACACACACACACACACACACTCTCTCTCTCTCTCTCTCTCTCTCTCTCACACACACACACACACACACACACGGACATGCACACACAATATTGTTTGCTTTCTGAAAATATAGGGTCTCTCTCTCTCTCTCAAACACACACTCTCTCTCTCTCACACGCACATACAGTTTTTTACAATCACTTTGCTACTATTTTCAGAACCTTGATGTCATTTTTCAAAACTCTAGACACAAAACTCAAAACGGTTATCACTTGTAACACAGGCCCTCTAATGTTCAAAACATTGGATTGTACATTCACATCTTCAAAGACATCTTGCAATTGCACAATCATTGGTTCAAAAAACAAATTTACTGTGAAATACCACTGAAACATAACTATAGATCACCCGCACACAAGCAACCCATAGTTTCATTGTGTCATTGTTCGTACAATCATTAGATATTGTAGAACAAAATAGGTGATACAGGTTTCATTATGGTACTACAGGAACAGTACAGTAAACACATCTAAGTACTGCAGTAGTAGAGAGAATACTACAGACACAGTGGAATCATTGATCAAAGTTTGTAATATATTGATGCAAAACACTACAGTACAATCACAACATAGGTTTATTTGAATTAAAGTAAAAATAATTCGCTATGAAATAGAAAAGAAAAGACAGCCTGATGAAAATATAAAATATAAAAATATATATATTTTTTATATAAAGATATAAAATATTAGGCTACATCCATGGATATTGTAGTCTAATTGGTTCATGCTCCACGCTAATTGGTGACAGTGAATCTCGTTACAGTATCTTGAAACTTTCATGATTTGCAGTAAACATGGAAGATTGTGTGTCTGTTTCGTGTTTCCATACAACTGCATAAGAGTAATGCAACAGTTACTTATCATTTTGAGCAGTTGTATCAATTGATAGTTAGATCATTGTAAGGAAATGAATAGACGCTCATTTGAAATGTAATGTGTGAATTGCCTTTTGAAATAGTAGTACTTTGATGTTAAGTTGTATCATATTGAACAGGTGAGTTTTGTTGAATGAACAAATGATCTAAGTTGTATGTGTATTGTATCCAAGCAATTGAGAAAAGGGTTAGAGTTTTGAAAAATGTGCATTTTGATCCTTGGTTGTGAGTTTTGTGTCTAGAGTTGTGAAAAATGACATCAAGGTTCTGAAAATAGTAGCCAAGTGATTGTAAAAACTGTAATCTAGCCTTCATTATCTTCTATTGAGACATTTCCTTGTGAGCTGATGTTCCACTGAAGCTAGCCCTCCTTATAACAGGGGAAGGGGCTGAACCTGTCTGCTACGCTGTTCTGCAGATGGTAGAGTGCGATCAGAGCTCCGCACAAACAGCTTGTTAATGACCTGCAGCTTCATGTTGTTGAAAACATAAGATGTGCGAGCGTGTGTGCCTGCGTGCTTGGGTGCATGTGTGTGGTTCGTAAACCTTCATCAGGAGAGAACCTGTTTGTCTGTGTGTGTGTGTGTGTGTTTGTGTGAGAGTGTATGTGTGTGTGTGTGTGTGTGTGTGTGTGTGTGTGTGTGTGTGTGTTTGTGTGTGTCAACACAACAAAATGGGAAAAAGCAGAGTTTGAATCTCTGAGCTGGAATGAAAATTTTAAGGCAAAGTGGAAAATAAAAGGAGTCAGGAAATAATCCAGAACCGCTTGAGATTGTGTCAAAAATAAGACAATGACAACAACAAAAGCCTACTAAGGAAAAAGAGGCATCACATGATGTGAAGCGACATCATAAAGCGTGTGTGTGTGTGTGTGTGTGTGTGTGTGTGTCTGTGTGTTTGTGTGTGTGCGTGTGTGTGTGTGTCTGTGTGTTTGTGTGTGTGTGTGTGTGTGTGTGTGAGAGAGAAAGAGAGAGTATGTGTCCGAGGTCTTAAGTTGCTTTCCTAACATGTAATACTTCCTATAAAGTAACTAGAGCACATGAGAATATCCGCACGCATGGATTAAAAAATGCAGTCATTGAATTCTAGAGTGTGTATTTAATGTATGCGTCTGAGTGTGTGTATGTGTGTGAGAAAGAGAGAGACAGAGACAGAGAGAGAGAGAGAGAGAGAGAGGGGTGTCTTTATCATAGTGCTTAGCCAAGACTTCCCAGTGTAAACACAGCCATTTATGTTGGCTGTGTTTTTAATTCCTGCTTTTGAAAAAAAAGAAGAGGGGGAGAAAAAAATATGGAGATTTCCTTTCAACATGCGGCTTTGAGCTTTTGAAGAAATGCATCTTTTCAAGCTTTTCTCTTCCCCCCCGAGTGAGAGGGTCTTGGGTTTGTTTTGTCCCACAGCTGTGCGTCTGTCTCCGCTCAGGGGGACAGTGCCACTCTCCGCATGTCCTACTTTTCACATCTCCGCTAAAACATGTTGATTCACACACACACACACACACACACACTCACAAACGGCACACTCTTTTTTCCTCCTTCATCAGTCTCTCTTTCTTTTCGCGTTCTCTCAAATGGCTTCTTTCGCTTTCATGTCAAGTAAAATGGCACATCGTATTGGATAGGGAGTGGGCTAGGGCTGTGGTGCTGCTGCTGGTGGTGGTGGTGGGGTGGGGGGGGGGTTAACATTTCAGCTGCTATTATGGGATGTGAGTTGTGTTTTTTTTTTCTTTCTTCTTCTTTAAAGTGTCTCTGAGCGATAAACACATTTCTGGCCAGGAGGAGAGTGTGGGGGCTGCACTGGTGTGTTTGTGTGAAACTGATAGCGGCACAGAACCCCCAGAGGAGCAGCCTCGCGTTGCATCGTGTCAAGTCGCATCGCACCGCGGAGGCAAAGAGACGGAGAGAGAGAGAGAGAGAGAGAGAGAGAGAGAGAGATACAGAGGAGTTGATGTCAAGCGTGGCCTGCTCTGCTCTCCAAAGCTTCGCCTGACCTCTGAGAAACATCCTCATGGGGTACAGATACATGCACCCCCCCCCCCCCCCCCTAAACACACACACACACACACACACACACACACACACACACACACACACACACTTACACACTCCCACCAACTCACCCCTCCAAGTCCACTGCACCACAACTGCCCTCCGCTCTGTGAAAATGGACTCCTGTTGAATTTCCTCATTCCAAACAACATGGGCCCCTCGTACACATTACGGGCGAGATCAAAGGGACCAAGGGGCCATAAATATCCCAGCATGCTTTAAAAATGATCAAGAGAGCAGGAGCTGGAGCCGCAAATTAACTTGACCGGCCTCACACGGGGAGCTGTAGATGGAATTCACAATTACACCTAGAGGTGAGAAAGAAAGGGAGGAAAAGAAATCAAAGACAGAATGAAAGAAAGAAAGAAAGAAAAAGAAAGAGAAAGAAAGAAAGAAAGAAAGAGTAAAAATGTAATGAGAATTTAGACTGGTTTCAACAGGTAGCAAAAATAAAATCAGTGAAGTACTGACCTTTCCGTCACAGTCTGTAGATCAACATGACAAATATGCACACTGACATTTTTCTCTGCTAAAGAAACGTCAATCAAGTTTCTTGAGCAAAGTTCATGAAAACACATGACATGCACACACAGACATTCACGCACACACACAAAGAGAAGGACGGAGAGAGAGAGTGAGAGAGAAAGAGGGAGAGAGAGAGAGAGACTGGTTGCTTGAATTATATATATATACAATTGGAAGTCAAAACTAGATGCACCGCATAGCGGTACACAATATGACCGCCGCTCAGTTCTGCACATTCTCTCCAAAACGAATTACGCTTGTCAACTTTCCTGTATCTCCGATTTGTGCAGTATACTGTATGTATATATCTCCTACTCTTGCAGCTCATGTGTATATGAGTGTGTGCATGTGTGAGTTTGCTTGTATAAAGATGTGTGTGTGTCTGTCTGTGTGTGTGTGAATGTGCATGTGTGCGTGTGTGTGTGGAATCCGTAGAAGTGTGTTTATCTGTGTGTGTGAATCTGTTGATATGTGTGTGTGTGTGTGAACTTAGTTACTTTTTAAACTGAGCCCCCTGCCGGCTCAACATAAAAATGGAAATCGGTTTTGCCAATAGCCTACTCACTATATTGGAATTTAACAGTTACGCCATTTTGACAGTAACGTCAACAATATATAGAAGACATCACAACCTGCAAAAAGTAATTTCAGGGAGGTATCTAAAAATACTTTAACCTACTGAGATACTGAAATACAGATGAATAGCCTCTGTTTGTTCAATAATGTCTAGTCAGTATACCAAATTTCTATAGATAGAAACTGTGGTAATAAAATATGAAGATTTTGGTAGTTTGGGCTTTTCGTGTATCCTTCTATTGTAGCCATTTAGCCATCTACTTTAGGCCTGAATTATATGCCAATGAAATTACACTTGTTAAACTCACCTCAATAAATATTTTGCAATCATTTAATCCACCATGGGCAATGCTAAAATTACTGTTACAAACCAGCGGCAGAGTTGGCGGTCCAACGCGGGTACCCACCAGTGGCCCGCTGGAGTTTTGCTTATCAGTTCTCTGGCGGTCCACCGGCGGCTCAGAAGTGGCTCCAGATAAAGGGCCACCCTTTTGCCGCTTACTACCCACCAGCTTCTAATTGGCCTTATTTATGGCCATAATAATGAAAATGATGTACTAAAATAGCAATAATACATTATAACACTTTCCATTTTTATAACAATTTACAATTATTTACAGGGTTTACCAAAGTTACCAAATTTACTAAGGTGAAGACAGTGCCTGCTGATGAGAAACCTATAAATGTATTCTGTAATTTAATAATCCAATATAAAAACATTTATCCTCAGCAACTATCACACAGACTAACCACACATAGTATTAGGTTCAATACATTTTGTTTATTTATTTATTTTACATGCTTTTGTTTATTTATTTTACATGCTCATTTACATGCTTTATTTATTGTACATGCTTAAACAATGTATTAAAATTATTTTTAAGAATGATATTATGCAACACACTCTTCAGATGTAAGGACTTATAAAGCCACCTTTCCTGCTGCACCAGTATAATTAATTTGGAGCGCCAGGGACCTCCTCAAAGCCCGGCCCAGCATCCTCTTAAACAGCATCTTTGGTGGTGTTTCCTCCCAAAATAGCAAAATTGAGCTGAATTTACTACCTTTTCATGTTTTCTACTACAAAAGCAAAAGGTGAAGACCTTTCCAAAACACAATAACACATTTAAGAACAACAGGATTTAACAATGAACAAAGCTACTGGCATTTGAACAGGGGTGTGTAGGCTGTCAATAGGCACTGTATTTACCGGCATGGCTGGAGTTGATGAAGCTTGCTGGGTGGTGGTGCTGGCAAAGGTGTAGTAGTCTGACTGGCAAACTCTGTTGAACAGATTGGATATGAAAAGACGTGTTTAGTGAGATGATTACTGCAATGGTATGACACCTGGCACATGCTAACTAGCGCCTAAAGTACAAACACTTCTAAAGGATATTTCCACTTAATTTTCAGACAAACCAAGCAAGGGACCACATGTACAGACTCTACAAATACTAACCATAATATCCATTTTTTATTTAAATTACTTGAAAGAGATCGTCATGTATAAATGCACCATACAGTAGTGGCCAGTTAATTCATTCAGATGCTGTTACATGCTAACTAGCGCCTAGAGTACAAACACTTCTAAAGGATATTTCTACTTAATTCTCAGACAAACCAGGCTAGGGACCACATGTACAGACTCTATAAATACTAACCATGATGTCAGTTTTTTATTCAAATAACTTGAAAGAGATCGTCAAGTATAAATGCACCATGCTAGTGGCCAGTTCATTCATTCACATGCTGTTACATGCTAACTGGTGCCTAGAGTACAAACACTACTAAAGGATATTTCCACTTAATTTTCAGACAAACCAAGCTAGGGACCACATGTACAGACTCTATAAATACTAACCATGAGGTCCGGTTTTTATTTAAATTACTTGAAAGAGATCGTCAGGTATAAATGCACCATGCCAGTTCATTAATTCAGATGCTGTTACATGCTAACTAGCGCCTAAACACTTCTAAAGGATTTTCCACTTAATTTTCGGGCAAACCAAGCTAGGGACCACATGTACAGACTCTATAAATACATTTTGGAAACAGGTGTTCGCTTTAAATACAGTTTTTAAAATGAAAATAGTAGAGATATAGAGAAGAGATGTTTTACTTACCTAGTC
>NC_085014.1:18051877-18064377 GCF_963854185.1 Sardina pilchardus | reverse complement strand
AGGAGGCTCCCGGTTCCTGGGCACTGAGAGTGCCGTACACACACAGACACGTGCACGTCCGTGTGTGTGCTGCTGCAGCTGGTGTGCTGGCAGCGAGCCTTACGAGCCGAAAGATACACACAAATGCGTGCGCACGTGGGCACACACACACACACACACACACACACACACACACACACCTGCATGATGTTGGGCTGTGGCCAGAGTGGCCCACTCAACCACCTGGTTGTGTGTGTGTGTGTGTGTGTGTGGACAAATTATTGAAATTGTTGCATTGTGTGTGTGTGTGTGTGTGTGTGTGTGTGTGTGTGAAGGGGGGGAAGGGGAGGGGGAGGCGGGGTATTTGGCCAAATCTTTGAAATTGCAGTGTGTGTGTGTCTGTGTCTGTGTGTGTCTGTGTGTGTGTGTTTGGACAAATTGCTTAAATCACCCTTGGAGCCTTGCAGTCTTGTATTTACAGATTGGCCATATCCAGGTGCATTGACTGTAACCAGCCCCTTAACGCCAGGGAAAAGCTGCTTTATTCCTTGTCCAGGAACATTATAGGCTTGCTAGTGAGAGTGTAGAGTCTTGCTAGTGAGCAATCTTGATGAAGTAATATGCAGTCCTCTTTACTAAGGTAATGATCAACTTAATGCAGGGCTTGTTTGCACAAAGGCAAGGCTTGTTTGCACAAAGGTAAAAACACGTGCTGTATTGAGAGTGCATTAACAGCCCATAGTTGTCCTACATCACTGTAATAAATCATTAGCCTTGTATGTATTCATGTTTCTATTCCCAGCAGTTAGCAAGATTTATCCCTGATCCCTTGACAAAAGCTAAACCTGTGAATATCCAATTTAACCATCCAATGTCAGTGGTTGCTAATCAAAGCCTTGCTAATTGCTAGTTCCAATTCAAACAATGGAAAGTCTAGAATTGTTCAAATTCCAAGAAAGGTGCAGTGGCCCTGATAAGAATCTAGTGATAATTCATAGAAATGTACATAAAAACAGTGAGAGTGTCACTGTTCATAATAATTTCATGACCACACCTCACAATAGAACATTCACAATAACTGACAAACTACAGACCTTGTCCTTGTGGGACAATACAGAATCTCCAACACTGAAAACTTCAATGTAAGTCTAATGTACGTCTTTGTCTTTGAACGGAAGTTAATTTGACATGTTCCTGTGAGCAGTGTGCATATAGTCAACCTATAAACAGCATGGAGGAAAGCTAAAGAATCACAGTAAACGTGTATGAAATAGGGAGTTAAAAATTGACAATGTTTTCACAACCAATCATAGCAAGTGGCTAAAACTTGAATGTCCTTTGATGGCAAAGTCTCAACATCTTGGCACTGCAATTGGAAAATATAAACATAAAATCAGACCGTTGGTATGCTTTCCGTAATAGAACTCATTCTTACGGCTTGTTATTGCTTAAGAGACATTAACAAAGTGAACAGCTGTGACACTACACAGTTAACCTAGAAAATTCCTCCTTTCCGTCTCTCTTTTATTGTCATCATTCCTTCTCCGATATTCCCCCCTGACTTTCTTTTGGCTGACTAAAGCGGAGATATTCCCTCTTTTTCATTTGCGCGTTGACTTGGGGATTTCGGTGGAATTTAAAATCCTCTCCTACAGAAGCTCTGGATTGTTCCCTGAGCAACCAACTCTTTCCTTCGCTCACAAACACACACACACACACACACACACACACACACACACACACACACACACACACACACACACACACTGCCTTTCATTATCTATATATATCTCTAATCTTTTCACAAACCCCATTTCCTAAGATAGCATTACAATAATTTGAAGTTATCTTTATTGGGTTGAACCCTGTCGTACAGTATGTACGTATGACAATGATATATTTCATAAAGTTGTGGGAGTCAAAATTGTGTTTTGTGTAACTGATATAACTACCTGCTTTTTTTTGTTGTTTTTGAAGTGTATGTGACACTGACGAAGCACTTTCAATGATTCTTTGCGGGAAGCATGAGTGGCCAGTGAAATGTCAGTGATATGTGATACTGCCCAGCAGTGTCAAACCAGACTTAGCAATTACAGCACGCACACTGGATGCTGCAAGCTAAAGAATCACAGTAGAGATGTATTGGCATTGGAAAACTGCCTCTATGAAAAAGCGGGGCTGAGAATTCAACTTTTGCAAATCCAACTATGTGGCCAAGTTTTGGCGCTGTCTCCCAGTTCCAGGTCGATAGGAAGGTCTGTTTCGGCTCACTGTCTTTGTGGCATTCTCTTAGTCCGTCTCTCCGGCTCCCTAACGTCAAACCTGTCCACAAATGACTCCAAACTATTCTGCTGTTTCCCTACATGTAGTCCACACAGGGGTCCCCCAGGGCTGGCCAACTGCCAAGCCTGAAGTAGTTTTATATTAGTAGGGATGTACAGTAGTTACAAAGATCACTCTCTCTCTCTCTCTGCCTTTCTCTCTCTCTCTACCTCTCTTTCTCTCTCTCTCTCTCTCTCTCTCTCTCTCTCTCTCTCTCTCTCTCTCTCTCTCTCTCTCTCTCTCTCTCTCGGTATTTTGCACACATGCTCTCACTGTCTTGTTTCCCTTCCTCTTTCTCTCCTGCCATCCCTGTCTGACTTTCTCTCTTTTCCTCTTTATCGGTCTCCCTCTCTCTCTACCACACACACACACACACACACACACTCACACACACACACACACACACACACACACACACACACACACACACACACACACACACACACACACACAATTCTCTTTCACAGAAACACACACACACACACACACACACAGAGGGGCACACACACACATATGCTATCTGTCAGCGAGGTTCCTCGTGAGAAGCCCTGGCTGGTGGTTTATCTGGCTGTGAACCGCGGAGCCTTTCATCTGGGGGAGTTTGTTCCGCGCTCCGACTCAACTCCTCGCGCCTGGTGTTTCCTCCTCCTCCTCCTCCTCCGCCGCTGGTCCGCACGGCCGCCACACCACGCCGCGCCGACACACACTGACAGCTGATCTCAAAGCCCGTAAAATCCCTCCAGCATGCCCCCCCCCCATGTCTACACCAAAGAGAAGGCATGGAACATCTGCACAAAGGCCGGAGCAATGAACACTCTCACAAACACGCACGCACAGAGGTATGCAGACACACACATGCAAGGACGCACTGACAAAAACACATGCACACACAGAGACATACATTCACACACACACACACACACAGACACTTGCAAGTATGCAGACACTCATACACACACACACACACACACACACAGAGACACACACACTAACCAAATATGCACAGGGACATTGACGATACGGATAGACATACGCACAAACATACAGATACGAATAGACATGCCTGCTTGCACACACACACGCACACGCACACACACACACACACTGACTCAGGTCCAGAGTGAAGTGGGTGCGGTAGCGTTGGGCTGGGTAGGGTGGTGTTGAGGGGGTGGTTTTCCCTGAAGAGGCATGGGGGTGGTCCGTGGGGAAACTGCCTTTCACTTCACAGCTCCACTGCTCTGGGTGCCTCAAGGATGTCAGGGGCCAACACCACACCATCTTCACACCCTTCATAGCCTCAGCCCTGTTTCAGTCTGAGGCACACACACACACACAAACACAAGCACACACACAAAAACTCTCTCTCACACACACACACACACACACACACGCACACTCACTGACACACACACACACACATGCACACAGACTCCAAATGCTTGGAGGAATACTCTGACATATTCTCTGATCACACAGAATGCCAAGAGGAAAGAACAAAAACAGATCAGGAGGGAAGAAAGGAAGAAAAAAAAGAAAGAAAGAAAGAGAGCGAGTGAAAGAGAGAGAGAGCGAGTGAGAGAGAGAGCGGGGAGGGGATACATGGGGAAGGAGGAGAATAGGGAGGGGGTGAAGTTATTTTCTCCCTCTGCATCGGTCAGACTGCATTTGCTGTCAGACTCCTGAATGCATTTGTGAACAGCTCCTATTATTCCCGCAGCCCTGAAACAGATGGGCCCAATGAAGCAGCGCCGGCGCCACAGAACCAATGCATGGAGATGAGAAATGTCCCGAGTCCAAACGTGAAAAGGCCACACAGACGTCTCGTATTCTTAATGACAGGGCCGCCTCAGATCCTCCAGCTCTGCCAATATACTGTGTGGAGAACTGTAGATCAAGTGAGGGCTGATTTTGCTCTTTCTTTCTTTCTCTCTCTCTCTATCTCTCTCTTTCTCTCTCTCTCTCTCTCTCTCTCTCTCTCTCTCTGTGTGTGTGTGTGTGTGTGTGTGTGTATGTGTGTGATGGGTACGTGTTCTTATTAATATAACTCCTGGCCTCTCACTCTAGAGAAAGCACTGGTCACTTTTAAGGTCAGAAGTACCTTAGAGGCTTTGAGCGAGAGAGCACGTGAGAGACAGAGAGAGAGAGAGAGAGAGAGATTTCTTTTAATAACAATAATAGAGCGAGATTAAAATACCCGGCAACGGAGGAGAGAGGGAGCGAGCGAGAGAGTCCGGGGGGAGGGGGCATTAAAGCTGAGGCCAAGTCAGGCGACCTGAGGGGACGACCTGTCTGTCTGTCAGAAATCCCACGCGTCACAATCCCTTTAATTACGGGCAATGGGCACGCTCTGTACAGTAGCGGCGGCGTAAATGTCAGCCGTTTTGTTTGTTTGCTTGCTTGTTTATTTGGGTTTTTTTTTTTGGTGTCGTTGTTGTTTATATGTTTGGCATCACGGCTCAGCGGTGAGGGTTCCCCGAGCTGGCATGAAGGGGCCGGCGTGCCAAGCCCATCAGCGTTAAGCGGATCAGCAGAACGACGCTCCTCATCTGGGGCCCAGAGTCTTAAGGTGCTTCAACCATGGCTAGCGTTCAAAGGTTGGGGTGGGAATAAAACACTAGCGCTGACACTGCTAAAACAGACAGAGAATGAGGGCTTTGGGTCTTGACGGAGAAGGTGGCCAACTGGCAAGTCAAGAGACAGCAAAAGAGAGAGAGAATGAGAGAGAGAGAGAGAGAGAATGAGTGCCCATGGAAAAGATGAGGTGAAGAAGAAGACAAAGAAACCAGAGCCTAAATGCTAACATGCCATTGTTTAGGGTGGCAGCATTTCAGCTGGATTTAGCGGTGTCTTTCCAGCGCGGGTGATTTCTTCCCGCAACCGCTTGCCAACCGGTGAAGACCGAGTGCCAGCTCTGTGGGGGGGTTTTCACCTGTTTAGCCGGTGTGGCTAACAGGCTAATGTGCTCACCGCTAGCTCATCGCCTCGGGGGATTTTTTTGTCAAATCCCTGTGAGGCCATCACCAGGGGAATCTCTCGCTCGGAAAATACAGGGCACACAGCAGACACCCCGTAACAAGGTTATGGGGACAAATCATGTGCACATCTTAATGGAAAACTATTATCAGATGGCGATAGCAACATATCTGCTTATGCCTGCCAATACTCTATGTCAGCAAATATTCTTATTTGCTTGTTAGGTTTTCATTTGATATACCCATGATAATGATTTCAGTGCCAACTGAGATAACAGCCTAGGTGATACATAATTAATAATAAATAAATAACGATACTAATTAAAGTAAGAAAATGAAAGTAATTCGAAACAGAGGTGCTAACGTCTAATTTCACTGCCTGAGGCTTGGTAGGAACAGTTGGTAATAAGTTATTTTCCTTCCAGTAAAACCTGTGTGATTTGCTGACTACGTTTCCGCAAATGTATCGACATACCTTCATAACTTCATTTCTGCTGACGCCCACCACAGCAGTGTGTGATGGCGTACGTACAGTTAGAAGTGAAACTCAGGCTGAAACAGGAGACCATGTGGCAGGCAGGGGAAACAAGGGAATTCACTTTTTGGCCAACAACATCTCATTTTCTGGCATTTTGTACAACCAAGGTTAGTCCGGTCAGAGCCATGGGTGTGAACAAAATTAAATGTCATGCAGGCAAAATCCAAAAGCCGCCCAAAAAAGGTGTGACCAAATAACACACACACACAAACACACAATTATACTGCAGAAAAATGTAAAAAACAAAACAACAACACAATATTGAGGTCGTAATTAAAGGTTTGCTGGTAGCTAATTAACCCCTGATGCCTTGGCAAATTAACTTCTAGTCGGAGAGTGTTTGGGCTTTTGTGAGATTACCGTCTCAGGATGCGGATTTGTTCACTATGAGCCAACCAGGCCTCCGAGGCTTGCTAATTAAAGTTGTTTATGACAGTGGGGAGGAAAAAGACATGAACACTGGGATCTCTCCGAGAAAGGGTAAAAGGGGATTTGCAGGCAGATGTGGGAACTAGCAGGTGAAGGTTCATGCGATTAAGATATACAGTACAGTTGAGGAGGCTTTTACACCGTCCTGATTTTGAACCCTTTTTCTTTATTTCTTTACATATTTTATCAAGCCACGTCTTTATCTCACGGCGGTGGCGTGCTGTAGCCGTTCCGAAGGTTCCGTTGTGGTTCCCTTTGAAGAGAACGGCGCGCGCGTCTTCTCCGATGCTGGCGCCCCAGGCGTGCTCCCAGGTAGCTGAAGGGCGTTGAGTCATGTGAACTTCATGTGAATACGCCGAGAGCTGGAGGGCAAGCACACTGAAAGCATAATAGGTAGCTGAGACACACATGGCAAATCAGCATGTCCCAAATACCCCCACTTAGATGTCTCTGTGTGTGTTTATGTGTGTGTGTGTGTGTGTGTGTGTTTATTATTACAGTAGTCTTGCATTTTATGCAGAACTTTCAAACTGTGAAGAAAGCTCCTCTCTCTCTCCTTCTCCCTCCCTCCCTCTCTCTCTATCTCTCTCTCTCTCTCTCTCTCTCTCTCTCTCTCTCTCTCTCTCTCTCTCTCTCTCTCTCTCTCGCTGTCTCTCGCTCGTTCTCCCTTGCTATCTATCGCAGAACCAGACACACACTTTCATGAGTTCCCAAATTTAATTGGTGTCAAAATCAAAGGCGGCAGACAGCGGTAGTGGTGAAGGAAGAGAGAGAGAGAGAGAGAGAGAGAGAGAGAGAGAGAGACAGTGAAAAAAAAACGGAAAAGTAAAAGACAAGAAGGGGGAAAAAATAACATTCAAATGAGGCTCCTGTGAGTCAACGCTTGCCTGTGATCTGAACACTTGTAATTGTGTTGGACTTTTAGCCGTGAGTTTGAAGAGACGCCCTTAGTTCAATTATTGCTGTCAGTGTGTCAGGGGCTCGAGCGGCGTCTCTGCACTCCTTCGCCGTCTCCCCTGGTGGGCTCTCGATCCGCGCGCCGCTTTCTTCTTCTGTCCCGCCACCGCCGATGTTTGGGTTCGTCTTGAAGCAGCAGATTTGAGGCACATCTGTTCCCTCTCTCTCTCTCTCTCTCTCTCTCTCACTGTCGTCTCCCTCTCTCTCTCTCTCACTGTCGTCTCTCTCTCTCTCTCTCTCTCTCTCTGTCGTCTCCCCTCTCTCTCTCTATCTCTCTCTCTCTCACTGTCGTCTCTCTCTCTCGTCTCTCTCTCTCTCTCTCTGACTGTCGTCTCTCTCTCTCTCTCTCACACACTCACTTCACTTCTCTATTTTTTTTTTTTATTTATGCTCCTGTCATAGGACTGGGGGAAAAAAAGTCTTCCCTTTTTTCTCTCTCCTCAGCTATCAAGTTTTTGAAAGTTGTTTACTCGGTATTGTGAAGGTCTTGATTGCGCGTGTCGTGTTCCTTAACTGGACAGATCCAATTAGCCCCTTGATGTAGTTTTTCGGGGAGTCATTCAACACTTTGCGTTCTGTGTCAGAGATGAAGAGGGCACCAACAAGCGACTTCAAACCAAGTCGTTCAAGTGTGTGTATTTCAAGCGTGTTTTTTTTTTTTTTCAAAAGTGTTCATTTGATCATTTTAGCAAAGCAGGCGTTGTGCAAAAAAAAAATCCCTCTACACCCTACTCCCCCACTCGGCTCCAGCTCCTACACACAAACACACACACACACACACACTCATGCTCACCCCAGAAGTCCCAACTTGTTTCTTGTCCTTGAGTGAAGGTCTCGGGTTGGCGCCACACTTGCCACGTCAGTGCGAAAGGTCCCCCGCTGGCGAGGCTAATTTCAGATCCATGTTTCTGGCGGTGGCTCTTTTTTTTCTCTCTCTCTCTCTCTCTCTCCTCTTCGCACTCTGCTGTTCCAAGCACGAAGATAGGTCAGCGAGTCAAACACAGAGAGCACAGCCAATGAGCTGGAGACGTCAACGTTTCCCTGGTGACGGCAGTGTCTCCTCTGCCCACTCAGCCATCAGATAAACATGGCTCACTCACAGCCGAGACTGGCATTTCAATTAGAAGAGAGAACAGTCATGGTGAAATAACTGCTCATATGTCCACGCAGTACAAGCGATTGTGTTAGGACATGTCTTAATTAATGACTTGTAAGTAGTACAGTAGCAATAGAATAGCAGTATTATTAGTAGTGGTATGTACAGTAGTAGTAGTGGTGGTAGTGGTAGTAATAGTAGTGTACAGTTGTAGTAGTAGTAGTAGTGGTAGTAGTAGTAGTGGCAGTAATAGTAGTAGCAACAGTAGTAGTAGTAGTAGTAGTAGTAGTGGTAGTAGTAGTAGTAGTAGTAGTAGTAGTAGTAGTAGTAGTAGTAGTAGTAGTAGTAGTAGTAGTGATAGTGGTAGTAGTAGAAGTAGTGATAGTGGTAGTAGTAGTAGCCTAGTAATAGTAATAGTGGTGGTAGTAGTAGTAGTAGTAGTAGTAGTAGTGGTAGTAGTACAAGAAGAGGAAGTTTGTAGTAGCCTCTCTGGGATTGAGCTAAAGGCCGAGTCAAGCTGTAATCTATCAGTAGGCGAATTTAGAGCTATGAGATGCAAAATCTCCAGCTGCTGTTGTTGTTTTTTGTTGTTGAGCAGTATAGTCCAGCAGTGGGTTTGAGACTGTGGCTGAGCGTGAGCTCCTCGCGCACAGGCCGGCCCTGTCCTGCTCCCGCTCCGCTCTGCTCGCAGGCGCGTCACGCCTTCGCCACGGCACGGCGGCGCTAACAGGCTTTGGAGCCGCTGACCGGGTGGCAGAGCGGAGAGGAGCGGAGAGGAGCGGTCTGCCGAGTCCTGGCAGAGGCTTAGGGATGATCCCGGCCGGATGGCAGAGATTCCCCGGATCATCTTGGATGTGGCAGGGCGGGGAAGGAGGATCTGAGATGAGCCTTTGGCACACACACACACACACACACACACACACACACACACACACACACACACAATCTCAAAGACAGACAAACACACATACTCACATGAAATAAGTACATAGGCAACCCATGTATCTACACACGTAAGTACAAACATCATGAGGAGACAAATGTACACACATTGGCCAGCACCCACCCACACACACACACACACACACACACACACACACAAACACACACACACACACACACACACACATTTTTACAACTTCGACAGATACATAATAAACAGTCAAAATAAAGAGGCACACTTCAATGGCATGCACCGACACACACACACACACACACACACACACACACACACACACACACACAATTCCACCACTAACCACAAATAGACTAGACATTTCACCACATATACACACTCTGCAAATACCACAATCCTATAAACACAAACACTACACACATATTCGCACAAATATAAACACCTACACAAATACATACACACACACACACACACACACACACACACACACACACACACATACCCATGCAAAACAAACATGCACACCTCGCAAACAACACAAATCATTTCCAACACTTAAACAGTCACTCATAAACAAGCTCCATAAAACTACAACACATTCAACGGGGATTTAGAAGGCAGAATGCAGACCTCACACACACACATACACACACTCTCTATCTTTCTCTCTCTCTCTCTCTCACACACACACACACACACACACACACACACACACATTTTATAACAACCCCCCACAATCTGGACGTGCTGACAGACAGCGCCTTAGCCCTGGCATTCAAGGCGGGAGGATTTTCAGCTGTGTTTCTGGAGCTGAGGAGGGAGCAGAGGAGGGGAGAGGAGCGTATCAGCACACAAGCTCTCTTTTTTCTCATCTCTCTCTCAGCCTCTCTCTCTTACTCTCTCTCTCTCTCTCGACTTTCTCCCCTCTCTCTGTCTCTCTCTCTCTCTATCTCTTTGCTCTCTCTCTCTCTCTCATCTATCGCTCTCCTCATTCTCTTCTCTCTCGACTTTCTCCCCTCTCTCCTTTATCTTCTTGTCTCTCTCTCTTTCCCTCTCTCTCTCCTCCCTCTCTCCTCTCCTCTGTCTCCTGCCGAGTTAATCACTCAGTGCAAAGACACACAGAGTTTTTTTTTAATTTTTTTAACCATTTAATATGCAGCACCCAATCAACACAAGCAGGCTCTCTACCACATGTCTCATGCGCTGTCTCTGCATCTCTCCATCTTTGCCTGCTTCTCTCTCTCTCTCTCTCTCTCTCTCTCTCTCTCTCTCTCTCTCTCTCTCTCTCTCTCTCTCTCTTTCTTTTTAACAATGCCTCTCTCCAGAGATATGTCCTATAAATACAATATTTAATGTTAACTGCTCAATCTTGCCGCAATATTCATCCTTTTTTGTTGTTGAGAGCCTTTGTGTGTGCACTAAAGCAGTCAGAGATACACACACATAATGACAAACTACAGCACATACAAACACACACAGGCACACACACACACACACGCACACTCATACACACACATACACTCACAGCAGTACACACACACACACACACCACCTAGTTATACACATGCACACACACACACACACACACACACGTCATGCAGTGTCACACTCACTATACACACACACACACACACACACACACACACACACACACACACATATATACGGTACACAGTCAGTCACACACATACACATACACACACACACAAACACACTCAGACCCAGAGACTGTGACAGTGTTGATGTAGCTGGTGATGTGAGTGTGAGTGTGCCTGCACCTCTGTCCCTGGCCGCTGGTTCATAATGAATGCGAGTGGACGGCCTGTCTGCCCGGCGAAATGCCACTCACACCAGTCGGGACAGGTGAGCCGCTGTGACAGGTAGCAGAAGAGGACCAGCGACTGCCCAGCACCACTCAAGCTGCACTGATAACCATGGACAGGTCCTGGGGTGTGTGTGTTTGCGTGTACTTATTTATGTGTGTGTGTGTGTGTGTGTGTGTGTGTGTGTGCACGCATTTTCATGGAGTGAATGTTGCTAGTGGGTGGATGCTTGCCGTGTTGCCGTGTGTGTGTGTGTGTGTGTACCTGCAACTATGCTTGTGTGGGTCTTGCTTGTGACTGAATGCTTCATAAAGCTATGCCTGTGTGTGAGTGAGTGAGACAGTCTCATGTGGTTCTATACTCATGCCAGTGTGTGTTGTTTTGTACATGTGCCTGATTGTTTTTTTATTATCATTTGTATGTATTTATACGTTTGTTTTTATTTGTCATAGTGTGTGTGCCTCCAGCATGGATGACGGTGTGCTTGTGTTTGCAGGCTCATGTGGCCGAGTGTGCAGCGATGGGCAAGCTACTTAGAAAACACAGTGAGCTACTGTAAGCTATACAAGCTATACTCTATAAATGAAGCTTAAAGAAAGAATCCGGCAATTTTTCATGTAGATCTCCGTTTCTCGAGGTCACCGAGTACTGTCGGTACCGTAGTGTGTGTGTGTGTGTGTGTGTGTGTGTGTGTGTGTGTGTGTGTGTGTGTGTGTGTGTGTGTGTGCATGTGTGTGCGTGTGTGTGTGTGTGTGTGTGTGTGTGTGTGTGTGTGTTTTGTTTGCTTTTGCATGTCTGTATGTGTGGCTTTTTGTCAGTTTCTGTTTATTGTAGTATGTTTATGTATTCATATATGGACAAAGGCTTGCTTGAGTTTAATTACTTGTGTGTGTGTGTGTGTGTGTGTTTGTGTGTGTGTGTGTATGTGGCATGTTTGCATACACATCGTCTTGCAAGTGAACAGAGAGCTGTGTGTTATGATCAGACTGCAGTGATTCACAGCACCTGAACAAGAATGAGTGTTTCCTTTGTAGACACACTGACACTTGCGCTTCTGTTTAGCCCGCCTAACATGGTGCAACTGTGTGTGTGTGTGTGTGTGTGTGTGTCTGTCTGTCTACCTAACAGGGAGCTAATGTGAGTGTGTTTGGTCAAGTCAGAGGCTCAACCTTTTCAGGGCTAAGGCACATCAAAGATCAAGCCAAACACTAAGCCACCCCAACGTGACTAAGCCGTGCATACATGTATATATATATATAAAAAAAATTGTAGTCTATTAGCATACTTTATAACAACCACTTCATGACTACCTAGAACCATTTTAATTAAGAAACTGTGCCATTGATGCATTTAAAAATAGCCCTCTAGCCTATTTCATGAGCTCGTAAAAAAGCACTTTGGGTTCCTCAAAAATTCCACAGCACACCTAACTTTGCCTCACGGCACACCATTTGAGAACCACGGCACT
>NC_085014.1:18021877-18044377 GCF_963854185.1 Sardina pilchardus | reverse complement strand
CCTAAACATCTTCATCATGCTCTCCCTCTCTCTCCCTGTCTCTTTCTCTCTCTCTCTCTCTCTCTCTCTCTCTCTCTCTCCCCCACTTCTTCTCAATGCTTCTGTTTATCTCTGCCATTTTCTTCTCTCCTCCCACTCACATTCTCTCCCACTTTTTCATTCATATAAAGACAAAACACACACACACACACACACACACACACACACACACACACACACACACACACACACACACACACACACACACACACACACAAACACATGAACACACACACACATGAACATACACACACATACACAGTTCTTTGACAACTCTGGAGCCACTCTGGAACTCTGGAACCCTATATTGGTGAGTCCTCAGGGAGACGTCACTGTGTGTCTTGGTGTTATGGAATCACCCCGATGGAGAAATCAATCTCTTCGGCCAAAAGCCTTTCAGCAAAAGCATCCCACCACACACACATAATCAAAAGTGAACACACATAGGTGCACACAAATATAACAGGAGACACACACACACACACAAACAAACATTGCAAGTGGACACACACACACACACACACACACACACACAGACACACACACACACACACACACACACACACACACACACACACACCTTTCCTCTGAAATTCCTCCATGTAGTTGTATTGATCCGCGTCTCTGTGAAAAGCCATCGGCTCAATGGAGCTAAACCTGTTCATTGATCATGGCCTTTGGGGATAGCAGACGGGGAATATGGGAGGGTTTCTGTGATTGTGTGCGAGACTGACTACTTGGGCAGGGACACGGTGGGGAAAAACAGCTGCCACCTCCACCCTCCCCAAACACACGCATGTACAGTACAGTACATACAGTACATTCAAGTATGCAAGTGTGCTTATAGACTAACTTACGATAAACAAATATGGAGGAAGATCATTTGTCTTTTTGTCCATCCTCCCTTACTTTGCTTCCATGCTTACTTTAAAGTATGCATGTCTTCTTATAGACTAACTTATAACAGACAAATATGGGTGAAGATTGTGTGTCTTTTTGTCCATCCTCCCTTTGATTCCATGCTTACTGTAAAGTATGCATGTCTTCTTATAGACTAACTTATAATAGACAAATATGGATGAAGATCATGTGTCTTTTTGTCCAGCCTCCTTTACTTTGCTTCCTTTAAAGTATGCAAGTGTTCTAGACTAACTTATGATAAACACATATGGAGGAAGATCATTTGTCTTTTCGTCCATCCTCGCTTACTTTGCTTCCTTTCTTTCTGTTGTCCTAACCATTTAAAGATGGAGGACTGAAGGAGACACAGATATATAAGAAATGAGATGTCCTGCTCACATCACTTTTAAGAGAAGTCAATTACTGATGATGCAAAGCATCACCTCTTAGGCTAGAATAAACAGACTGTATAGCACATTGTAGAGTTGAATATGAAACACAGCCAGAAAAATATCATGTGAACAAGTACTCTTCCCACTTACAGAATTGACCTTGAGAATTGATGCGAAAGTGTTTGATAGTTTCAAGACATGAGTGAATATTTATTGAAATTAACTTAATTTCCAGCGTATAAAGATCTTTTCTTGGCCTATCTACTAACTTATTGGCGCTAATAAATCCCTATGAACTTGAAAATGAAAGTTGATACAGATGTGAGAGGGGAATTTTCACCTTGACAGCTTGGACCAATGATCGCACAATTCCGACTGAAAATGGTTCCGTATAGGATGCTCTTGTGTTTCCTCTAGAGTTGGGCATAGATTCATTTTGTTAATCTAGATTAATCTCACTGTAATCTTGAAATTAATCTAGATTAATCTAGATTAATTTTAGGTGCACCAGCGCAAAATTTAGGTGCACCCACATTTTTCATTGCATCGCCTTTAACGCTTACTATTCATATTACAACTCTGCCTCTTTAATTCAGCTGTCTGCTTGAAACCTCAAAATGTAAACAAAGCCTAGCATAGTTGGCTAGTTTATCATAGTTTACTAGTTGGACTGCTCAGTTTCCCCACGTGTGTTTACTGTAAGTTTCAATGTGGGCTAATACTTTCTCTCCTTTCGAGTTTTGGAGTTGGAAAACATTGGTATTGAGATTATCATCCAACTCATGCAAGAGTGACTTGAATGTAAGAGTTTTAATCAACTTTCTGCAGCAATGATGCTAACCGGAATTTATATTAATTTAGCTTACGTCTTCTATATGCATCATTGCTTTCACGATAGTGAATGTTTTATTTGGATTAAATGTGCATGTCGAGGGGCGGGTCGTGACTCGCGAGTGTCCATTGAGCGCGCACGGGAGAGTGAGGGAGAGGGAGAGCAAGAGAAAGCAAGAGAAAGGAGAGGGGGGTTACTTCTATTAGGAATGAGCGATCAGGTGCCGATTCGGAAGGGGTCTGAGCTTATCGCCCATGTTGGGAGGATGTATCATTGGTTACTGTTTGGTAAAGTTGCACGCATAGTCTACAATGACAACTTGTGAAAGAAAGCAGCCGAGCAGCGTCAGGTGCACCAGTGCGACCTAGACTTTTTTCAGGCACACTCTTAAACATTGGCGTTCGCGCTTAGATATCAAGGTGAAAGTGATCATAGCTTGCGTGGTATAGACCCAGCTCCCAGCCCAACTTTGAGAATAGATTAACGCCGGTATTTTTTTTATCGCCCGATAAGAGTTGCACGATAACGCAGCACGTTAACGCCGATAACGGCCCACCACTAGTTTCCTCACATATCGACCCTTTCTCTTCCCTCCTCTCTCCTCCTTTAGTTTCAATTTGAGAAATGACGTTGAGCTTTAAGCGATTTCCAGGGCGCAAGCTGGAGGAACGGAGAACCGAGGAGAGCGATTGCGTGTGAGTGGAGGGATGGGAAGCACCTTACATCACACATGACTGGAAGGTAGTCAGAGCAAGAACAGCTTCCAAAGCTTTCAGGATTTTGGAGGAGGATAAACAACTGATTTACACACACACATAAACACACACACACACACACACACGCACCAGACGCTGGAATGACACCTGTTGACACACCCAACAAAAAATGTCCGAATAGGTCCCCAGGTTTATGTAATGTTTTAATGTTAGTTGGCACAAACACATAGACATGTTACTACATCACTTTTTAGACTTTCCTTCTAGCAAGTCCTAACCTGACGTAAACCTACTGCATGTTGCACAGGACATTGTGTAACAGAACATTCAGTCTCTTTCTTTTAATGGAATGCTTTACAGTGATATTCTAAAAGAGAACATCATGACAACGTTTCACTTACAATACAACACACTACATTATGTAACACAGTATATGTGGCGCATATGCACAATATGGCCAACGATTCCTTTCAGTGGATGATTGATCTTGGTCATCTCTCTGATCATCGCTTTGAGTCTCCTACAAGCCTATTGAGTCAAAGCTTTTACTTAAACGTTAATGTTATGAACAGCCAGTTCACCGGAGAGTAATGCAATTCATACACGGTTTTCAACTGTGCATTTGAGTGTCTGGGTGTGTGTAGTGTGTGTATATGTATATGTGCGTGTGCGTGTGTGTGTGTGTGTGTGTGTGTGTGTGTGAGAGAGAGAGTGTGTATGTGTATGTGTACGAGTGTGTGTGTATGTGTTTGTGTGTGTGTGTGTGTGTATGAATAAGTGGATGGATGAGTGTGCGTTATGAGGGTACATGCATTCTGCTGGCTGTTGAGGAAGGGGTTATAGAGATAGATTACCCATAATCCTCCTCCTGAATTTAGTGTGTTCCACCTCTCAGTGCAAGCACTTTCCTTAAATTACGGCGGTATGGAAATATCACTGAGATATAAAATGATGATATGAGACATGAAAGCCCACTAAGCCGCTCTAGATTTGACCATCTGCCAGCCAAGTGCGGCTCAATTTATGAAAATGTTGGTGTTGAGATTCACAGTCACACTCACACGCACACACACACACACACACACACACACACACACACATACAGAATATGTAGCTCAGATACAGTACAAATTATATTGTCCCTTTCTTCGTCTGAAACACAGAGACACAAACACACACACACACACACACACACACACACACACATACATACAACACACACACACACACACACACACACACACACACACACACACACACAAACAAGAGGAAGCAATAAGAGCAAGACCCATTAGTTATCTGCTGGTACAACTTCAAGGATGATCTGTAGTGATCTGTTCATAGAATCTGTTAAAAAAAAACAGACAAAAAGATACAAGTCAGTTTGCAGCATGACCGACTGAGCTTCAGGAGACATTACAATGACAACCTCGTGTTCACTGGTTTTTGACTAGCACATCTCCACCCATCTATTGCATCTATTTAATTTGAAGTATGTCAGAATTACGTGCCACTATCACATCTGGTGTAGCCAGTCCCATTGGTTATAGTGGATATTAGCCGTTGCAGTTTACGTTCTTTGAACGGAGCACTTCAGTTATGTGTCTGCCTGTAAGACTGAGTGGGACACTCATCTGTCTTGGAAGAAACCATTTAGCGGTGCACATTTGATGTCAGCCATTTTGTGATGATTGTCCTTGAAACGGTGCAGTTACTTAGCACACCGTGTCAACCCAAAGTGCACCAGGATGTACTGGGATCAGGGGAAATGTGGTGTGTTCGCAGCATACACAGTGGGCAAGACTTGGAGCTGTGTGTGAATGGCCTTGGAGCCTGCTAATGCACACTTTGTTCTCCTTTAGCTGAAATTAGCAACCCAAAACAAAATCCATTATCCACTGTGTTTCAAAAAGCCTTACTGACCAGTTCAACTGAATGCCATTAAATAAATATCAGCCCAGTTTAGGACGTGTGTTTTCTTTTTTATATCTTCATTGTTGTTGTTTGGAACAAACACATACTATGAAAAAACACCTCATTCAGGGGAAAAAATAATCACTTTACATCAGGAGATTTCAATTCTGAAGCATGGAACACACCATGCTGTAGTCTGAGGACCATTGTTGTGTGGTGTGATGAGACAAATATTGTGATTCCCTTAACTAAAGGTTGAAACTGCAACAAAAGCCTGGACCATGAAACATAAACTGTGTTCCAGCCAATCACTGGCGAGATGTGCATCCATGACAGACTCAGCTGCACGGGAGGGAGGGGCGAGCTAGCTCTCTGTCTGAAAATACTTTGTCAACAGAAGTGATGTCACCCAATCGTGCTTATAGGGAACCTTTAAACTACAAGATTAGATACATGGTCAAAGACATGTCATCATCTCCAATGCTGTCACGGTGGGCCGCATACAACTAGTTGAAAACACCTGCTTTACATCAAGGGTTGCATGAACAATACACTTCAATGCATAGCCAGATGGTTAGCTTGCAATGCATTCACAGATGGTTCCCCAACTCTTTTCCTAGACTCCACCGAGGCTTCCTTACCTAAGAACCTGAGCACCCATTTTGGTTTGTTGGCAACGATGAAGATGTAGTATGCAGGGACTCCTGTGAGAGAGATGGCAAAGCCTATGCCTGTGTTCACAGGGTCCGAGTACAGAGACATGAACACCATGAGGAAACAGGTCAAGGAGAACACTGCAGGGATGAACAGTGGCACCTGAGAAAGAAAGAAAGAAAGAAAGAAAGAAAGAAAGAAAGTTTGTATCCAGTCAGGTCCATCACGATGAGGACAAATGAGCATTTCTAAACAAAAACATGACACTAAAAAACAAGACAAAATCTATCATTTGTCATGCATAAATTATACAGTTCACTTGGAAATCACACCTAACACATCCTTGCATTAAAGAAACAGAGAATAGACTTCCTGTATTTCCTCTTGGGGATCAATAAAGTATCTATCTATCTATCTATCTATATACTTTTGTTTCCATTAATAAATTAGAATAAACAACTGTGTTGACAGAGCAATAACCCAGTAATATCAACTGCCCTTGTTCAAACACAGACCACGATAAGGTGAGAGGAAGGGTGTTTACGGGTGTCATAACAACACAGCATACGTCAGGCGTGGTTACGGCGGTGTCTCACCTTGAACGGCCGTGGCATGTCAGGTCGTGTGTAGCGCAGGTAGATGAGCCCGAGCACGGCCACGCCGATGAAGAGCCAGCGCAGGAAGCTCATGAAGTTCAGCAGGCTGTACAGGTCACCTGACCACAGGATCAGCAGCGTCACGGGATACTGCAGCAGCGAGACCGAGGAGGGGGGGGGAGACACAGGGAAGGGAAGGGGTGGGGGGTGAATGGAGGAATGCACTGGACAACAGGGTTGTGTTTCCCAAAACTTGCTAACCTGTTAGCAACATAGTTGGTTGGCAATGGGAAAGAGCACTGCAACCAACAAAGTTGCTAACTTAGTTAGCTCACTTAGTTAGCAACTATGGTTTTGGATAATGCGTCCCAGTACAGAAGATCTTAGGCCCTGGAAAGACAGACAATCGGTAGAACAACATGGATGTATGTCAGTATGCCAGGTAGGGATTGAGTGTGAGTGTGAGTTCTTTACAGTATGTAGGCACTTAATCCTACACACTCTGACATGAAGGGCTTTTTGCACTATCGAGTTTACTGTTGTCCGTCGCTGGAGGTTTACACAGTGTTTACTCAGCTTTGTGTCCTCTGGTCACCACTGCACATCTACCAAATGCGGATCAGTGACAAGCCTGGCTAAATTCACTGACAATAAGTAGAACACCTTCTAATAGAAGGCCCAGGCTGATCCATTCTGCCTGCAAGACAAATCCATTGGGCTCCTCTGTTGGGATGTTCAGCACTTACTCTGAGTTAACATATCCTGGCTTGACACTAAGGGTAACCCGTTAGGTGCACTACTCCTCCCTGGGACCCGCATGACCCTGCACTCACCAATATGATGACCGCAGGCAGGGGTGTGTGTCTGCGGATATGTATCATGGACAGGAACTCTGGCAGATGGCCCTCACGAGATGCTACGTAGAACATTCTGGAAGGGCACAAAAGAGGAGCAAGGCGTTAAGACATCGACACAGCGTCATATTCGTACTTATTAGCACCAACATCTGCAGCGCGAAAGGGGGTCAGTGTGGGGATTGTAACCAAGACCCGACAGAGGTAGAGAGAGAAGTAGAGAGAGAGAGAGAGAGAGAGAGAGAGAGAGAGAGAGAGAGAGAGAGAGAGAGAGCGTGCGAGAGGAGGTGCTTGTCTAACAGAGGTAAACATTAACCCAGTGTAATACACATCTGTGTGAGTTGTGTTCTTCAGAGTCGCAAGGACCGAGCCGGCAGATGCTGCTGCTGCTGGAGTAGATTGTCAGAGGGTTTGATGCTAAAGCCCTGTTTACAACAATAACATATGGACTCACGTCTGTGCTTCACACTCCTTTTGAAAAACTCAGAATTATGAATTGGGTTTAAATTGAAGTTTATTTAGTCCTTTGAGCTTTAGCGGGAACACAGCCTCTCTAACTGTCTCTGTGGAATCGTTCGTGTGTTCACTAACGGAATAGACAAATGCAAGCAAGACATACCATAGTGTTTCTGTATTTAATATTGAGTATAAGGACTTAACACACATACACTGTCAATATAAAATCTGTTAGGTGCACTTTATCAGATATACCATAATTTCCCGACTATTAGCCGCGGCTTATACATTGATTTTGCTAAATTTCTTCAGCTATGAGGTTAATACGGGGGGCAGTTAATATGGTGTTAATATGATTTCGTTTCTTTTAACTTGCATAAAACACTGTCCTGCGGCATATACACAATGCGGCTTATATGCGGAAAATTACTGTACTTCAAAATTATAGATTAATTTGATTTCCAATGGGAGAATGGGATGGCAGAATGCAAATTCAACCCACCTTGAAAAAGCAAACAGACATCCGTTCATGGAACCGAAGCAGGACAGGGAGACAAATATGGGAACTGCGACTGAGAACTTTCCATACAGCCTCTCTGCAAAGGTCTGTGGGAGAGAAAGAGACAGAGGGAGGGAGAGAGAGAGAGAGGGAGAGAGAGAGAGAGAGAGAGAGAGAGAGAGAGAGAGAGAGAGAGAGAGAGAGAGAGAGAGAGAGAGAGAGAGAGAGAGAGAGAGAGATACTTTATTGATCCCCAAGGGAAAATTCAAGAATTCAAGAAACCCTTCTTAGTGGCTGAAAACAGAAAGAGGTATTATAGGAGCATGGTATTTTCTCAATTGCTACCATCTGAGGGAAAATATGAATGATAATCATATTCACACACATTTGCAACTACTTTTACACCAAAGACTGCACTCAGACACACACACACACACACACACACACACACACACACACACACACACACACACACACACACACACACACACACACACAGACACACACACAGGTTTCTATTTGTCATGCCAATAAAGCACTTGAAATTTGAAATTTAAATAGAATTTCAGACAGAAGGTGTGTGAGTGTGAGTATGTGTGTGTGTGTGGTGTGCGTGTGTGTGTGTGTGTGTGAGAGAGAGGGAGAGTGGAAGAAAGAAAGAAAGAAAAAGGGAGAGGAGGAGAACATGGTATAGGGAGGGGCAATTTTAGAGGAAGAGCAAAACGTTGAACATAAAGGAAAGACAAAGAGAGGAATAAATGGTCCAGAAAGAAAGACAGAGGCAGAGAGAGAGAGAGAGAGAGAGAGAATGTAGAGATGCAAGTCATCAGCTCAGCAGCACTGAGAGAAAATCTCCTCTCTAAACTCCCAATCAGGGCCAGAAAGGGACAGAGCCTCTCTGCTCCCTCTGAAACATACCCTCCGCTCCTCCTCCTCCTCCTCCTCCCTCCCTTCCTTCCTCCTTTCCTCCCTCCCTCCCTTCGACAGAGTAACAGAGCTACCCAGCCAAGCCGTACCTCTCCCCCCTGCTTAAAGAGAAAAGAAATAAATCCGGAAAGCTCCAGATGACTCCATCAAGGTGGTCTAATCGGATGAGGACCCTTTCAGCCTGGCTTGCTCCCATGGCAGCGTCCCCCTCTGCCCACCACCACCCACCACCACCCACCACCACCCTCACTGCTGCCACATCCTCCCTCGCTCTTATTCAGGGGCCTGTCATCTCCACTGACGGAAATATGATTACTCTCCGCGAGCTGGGAACCATTTAGGGGGAGAGGTGGGGGACTGCATTAAATTACATTTATTTTGGTGAGAGTCAGACAGAGAGAGAGAGAGAGAGAGAGAGAGAGAAAGAGGGGAGAGAGGGAGAGAGAAAGAGAGAGAGAGCAGACAGAAGGTTCTGGTTCAGGGTGGAGGTAATGATGATGGGCTAAGTGAGGTTTAAAGTGGCTGGGGGAACGGCCATCGCTGATCATTCACACCCACCCGCCAAATAGAGTTAGGCAGGAAGAGGCGGCGGGCCTGTGTGTGTGCGTGTGTGTGTGTGCGGGCGCGTGTAGAAGTTACGGAACGTTCCCGGTGAGAAGATATGTGCCTACCTATCAGGAGGGTGGGGGTTGGGGGGGATGGGAGGGTGGAGGGTTGGTGGGATAATGCTTGGAAAATAAAATGCAACCCATATAAAAGCATTCCTGGGTTCTGGAGAATCATGCGCCGTTTTCCCCTAATGCTAGATTTGCAAGTGTCCAATTTCAAACGCGTATAAAACTAGATTTGGGGGAGTCCAATTGTATCAGCGCTTGCAATAAAAATGCAATACAAAACCATTTCGTTTTGGGTTTTTTTTTCCGGGGTCCAGATTGCTCCCATAAACAGACAACTAATAACAACTGACTAATGGGGTGTTAGAATGCAATTGAGCGCCCTGCAGGTGCAAAAGTATCAATTGTGGAAAACATCCATGGATAGAGGGAAAGAGGATATTCCATCAGTTCCCCCCTGCTCCCATGCAAGCCTCTCCATCTGATTCATGGACACTCTTCTCTCCCGGGCTCCTGATGGTCTCCCAGGTTACGTTTAGGGATTTAACATGCTCTCATTTCCATTATTCCACTATTCCAATACTATTGACAGATGCGGTGGTATTCCTAGCTAAGGTCTCCACTGCACTGGAGCTAAAATGTTACTACCTCTGCCAACGAGGTTATGTTTCCATCAGGGTTTGTTTGTATGTTTCTTTGTTTCTTTGTTTCTTTGTTTGTCTGTTTGTTAGCAAGATAACTCAAAAAGTTATAGATGGATAAGTGGAAGAGAAGCAGCTGGACGAAAGATAGTCTCTTACCACGGCAACCGCCTCCGATGCCAACAGCTCCTCGGCAGTCATCACCGCATAATACGCCACGTTCGTCAGCACGTAACATACAGTCACTATCGCCATGGAGATGCAGATGGCTAGTGGCACTGTCCTGTCAAACAAAGGGTAAAAACAATACAAAGACGACCTCTTAATGCGGAAATTATTTGAACATTAGATGTGTCAACGCGTCAAAGCAGCAAGCAGAAAATGGCAAATTACTTGTTGATGACGTGACGTCTGACCATACTTATCAAAGAGAGGGGACACAGGGTATGTCCACCCTAGTACCTAAACCTTCACCAAAGCAACATCTTGCTCATATATTGCACTGATCTGTGAGACTGAATGGCTGAATGCCTACCTCTCTGGGTTTTCCACCTCCTCAGTTACAAAATTCAAGTAAAACCTGTGAAAGCGGAGACAAATGACATGTTTCAGTGATCACGTTATTATCTTCCCCGTGTAATTATCCCATGCAAGACTCCGTGACACCGAATTATATTGAACCGATCTGAACTGTTGCGCCCTGAACTGAGCCTAACGCCGCTAATGTGATTGAAAATGAAATGGAACAGAATCGGGCCGGTAATGAGGTGGCGGCGTGTGGCGCGCCGGGTGACGGTGGGGTGCTGTCTCGCGCTCACCAGCCAGCATAGGCGTACATCCCTGAGTAAAAGGCCAGCGGAAGGCCGCTCAACTGGACTTTCTCCAGCTGAAAGGCGTTTTCAAAGTTCTGCGTCTGTCCTGCGAAACACACACAGAAGGCACACTCAAGCTTTGAGCTTATTTTGTTGGTGTTTCTTACGTCTTTGATTGTTTTTAGAGTTAGATAATGGAGAGGATATCATAGTGTGTGTGTGTGTGTGTGTGTGTGTGTGTGTGTGCGTGTGCGTGTGCTTGTGTGTGTGTCTGACCTAACCGTTTAGTAAACCAGCTCATCTTAATTAGCTGCCAGGTAGATCAGATAGTAGTGATATCACGGAATATGTGTGTGTGTGTGTGTGTGTGTGTGTGTGTGTCTGTGTGTGTGTGTGTCTGGATGTTGGTGTGTGTGTGTGTGTGTGTGTCTGTGTGTCTGTGTGTGTGTGTGTGTGTGTGTGTGTGTGTGTGTGTGTGTGTGTGTGTATGTGTGTGTATGTGTAAAAGAGAGAGAATGGGAAAGAGTTAATCACAATTTATAAAACATTAAAATAAAAATCATAATAAAATGTGATTGGACACTACATGAAGGTTGATAGAATGTGGAACCCCTGCATTGCTTAATCATAGATTGACTTCAGTATTGTTTGTTCTGCTGTCTCAGGTGGGTTTCTCGTACCTTTGAAAAGCTGATAGAACCCTGGGACGATGATGATGGCCATCGCTAAGAGCTTACAGCCTGTCAGGAAGATCTGTATCCTGGCCGTCAAGCTTACACTCATAGAATTGATGTACATCACAGTTGCTAAGAAAGAACAAACAAACCAAACAAAACATAAACGCGTAAATGGTGTTTGTCATGCCATACATGACTCTTTCACTGTCCATTCTAATCTGTCCATTTGTGCAAAAACTACTCTCCAAAACAAACAACTCTGGTTGCAATCAATTTGAAGTGCCATACTCTCTGCAATCAAGGACAAGTGCTTATACAGTAATTCAAATAGAAATGGTTTCATTTTGTCTCATATTCTTGTTGCAGACTACATCAAATTGTCACTTTATAGGTGAACAGTATTTACTCTTGAACATTTGAAATGTTTGTATATGTATGGTTATGATATCACAGTTCCTTACTACCTGCTGATTAAAGTGGAAATGAAATCATGTTCTTAAATCAGGAAATGGTGTGCTTTTTCCTAGACTAATTTGTCCTTTGTGAAGGTGAGCAATATCATTCCTGGTTGTGCATGTTTGAGTCGTCTTTTGTGAGTCCTGTGAACTAGATGCTCTCTGTGCCAAATGGAGATTTTTCATGAAGTGAAACCAGTCTGCTTCATAGACCTACTTATGCCGATGGAAGTGGCCAGTTTGATTGCGATCTCCGGAACCCCACAGGGAGTGAAGATAGGCTCTAGAATGTACTGACCAAATGCCAATGAAATGACTGCCAAACCTGCAGGCCTAACAGAAGGAGAGAGAGTGTGTGTGTTTAGGAGAGAGAGAGAGAGAAAGTGAGAGAGATAAAGAGAGAGAGAGAGAGAGAGAGAGAGACTCAAATCACATCTACAGTATACATCAATCCATTGATTCCTTAATGCACAAAGTTCATTTTCCAAGTATCAAAATCAGATGTGTGCTTCAGCGCTTACCAAGCTCCATTCAAGAAAGCCAAACCACTAAATAACAACAGGTAATCTCGGGTATGAGGCAAATCCATTCATTTTGAAGCTGTCTATTGAGATTAGGACTAAATCCCCCCACATATTATATACACGCAGAGAGTATAGCTTGCACAGCCTGGACTGGTTTGCGGTTACAGGGAGCTGACCCTGCGGGTGATCTGGGCTTTACGTACCTTATTGCAATCAGGTCAGCCCAGAGGCGGACGAACGCCATGAGAGGGCCGAAAGTCTCCAGGATGTATATGTAGTGGCCCCCAGACTTCTTGATGCAAGTGCCCAGCTCTGCATAAGAGAGCGCCCCTGTTATTCAGGAAGAGAGGATAGAGAGAGAGAGAGAGAGAGAGAGAGAGAGAGAGAGATTATTTGTCTTATACCTGTATGCTCAATGTACAGTATGTAACAATTGCTTTGGCAATACAAATGTTTATTTGTCATGCCAATAAAGCACTTATGAATTGAATTGAGTGAGGCAATAAAAAAAACAAATGCTGAGAAAGAGGGACAGAGAGGGCAGAAAAAGAGAAAAATAGGCAATTAGAACAGACATGGAGAGCGTGTGAAGAGAGGGGGTAGAAAGAAAGGTCGAAAAGGATGGCAAAAGGGTGGGAGAGAAACAGCCTATGAGGCCATACAACAAGGCCTTGATTTCAGGCTCACTCCAGAGCTGCCTGTAAGTGTGCTGTTTTGTCTGCTGGATCCAAAGAACTTGGTGTGACAAAAGATGGCATTGTCATGTGTTTTAGTCAAATGTTGAACACGCATGCCCACCGTGTCCCTATCTGCAGAACACAGAATAATCACACCCCCACCCCTACACCGCCACACCCCTCACCCAGATGGCGCAAAAAAACATCTGAACTTGCAGCCGGCCAGAATGACAATAACTTGGGATGAGGAAGAGATATCCGTTGCCCTGTACACACACATACTGTACACACTAGTGATGCGCGGGTCGGGTATTTTTTCAACCCGCGGGTCCCGCTTTTATGAAATTATTTGGCCCAACCCAGCCCGCCCCGCACCACTGTATCTATTTTGACAACCCGCCCCGCACCCGCGACTATTACATAGACTACTGGGCATTGTAAGTGCTTGGAAACATCGCCTGTAAACTGGCAACAACAAAGGCTATGATTATGAATATGAACGATAATCAGGTCATTATAACCAGATGATAGGCTACACATTTAAAAAATCTAGAAATACACAGCAAAAACCTACAAAGCAGCGTTTGTAATCTAGGCTAAACATTATAGCCTACGAAATACGTCCAAAATAAAACAAGGATTTGTATAGGAGATTGAGGCTGCTGAAAACGGAGAAGAATTTGAAGACAGTCAGTGTTGTTAATTTGCTCCTGGACAGATAAAGATTCATCAGTTTGGCTAACTTACTTGTAAGCTATAGTGTAAATTGACATTTCAAATAGCCTATGACAGTCGAACAAACAAGTTATGCATGTTTGTGCAAAGTAACGTTATGTGGAGCCATATGGAGGAGGTGGCTCATTGAATTGAAAAGGTAGGTTAAGGAATTGTTTGGGAAATAATAACGGCTAGTCATTGCTGACGTTAGCAATGCATTATCAGAGTTCGTTTCTCTGTCATTATGCTGAGGAAAACAACATTAGCACTTGCCATTGAAAGCTAGCAGCCTGTTGCTGTTCCTGTTGGATCCTGCAGCAAGCTGGCAACCGCGACTCAGAGGGGAGGGAGAGGATACGCCGCGCAACAGTATTTTGAAAGTAATTGCAGTGGGCTAGCCTACTCGTTTTGGCCACAATCCTACATACGGTTCTTTTAATATAGGCTAAAGGGAATTGCACGCAACATACATGGATTTAAAAATGTAATTTTGCTTTTAATGACCCGCCCCAACCCGCCCCGCAAATAAAGTGATCATTTCTTTACCCGCCCCAACCCGACCCGCGGGTTACCCGCGGGGTCCGCGGGTTACGGGCCGACCCGCGCATCACTAGTACACACACTCAGAGAGGGAGTGAGATAGAGCGAGAAAGAGAGAGAGAGAGAGAGAGAGAGAGAGAATTTGCTGCAGATGAAACTCAATACAGTGAGATGTGTGGGCTTAATTTGGAAGGGTTATGTGCCTGGGGCCCTGTGTAAATCCTATGACATGTTAAGGCCTGATATGCTAAAGCCACAACAAGCATTCTGCTGCTTCAGAAGCATTTTCTCCAGTCACCCCTCTCTTTCATCTGGTACAATAACCTGTGATGAGGAAGAGATACCCTGTATCCTACAGTATACACATGCACACACACACACACACACACACACACTCTCTCTCTCTCTGTCTCTCTCTCTCTCTCTCTCTCTCTCTCTCTCTCTCTCTCTCTACATCTCTCTCTCTCTCTCACACACACACACACACACACACACACACACACACACAAACACACACACACACACACACACACACACACACACACACACACACACACACACACACACACACACACACACACACTGTGTGACTGTCTCTACCAAAAGACCTCCGAATGGATATCTCTTAATTAACCCAATCACTGCTGGTACAACATGCTCACTCACACAAAAACACACACAGCTCCCATAACAAGAAACTAAAGGAAATAATCCACAGTGTACTTAGGGGTGTGAGTGCATCACTACATGTACACTATCCCTAAATTATCTCAGTTTAGTCATACCATAGTAGCACACAAAGCAGGTGTGTCAAGCAGGTGTGTGACATTGCGGTTTCCAAAAGTAAAAGTCCTGCCAAGTATTTGACAAAACCGTTTAGTAAATCATGGAATGAATGTGTGTGTGTGTGTGTGTGTGTGTGTGTGTGTGTGTGTGTGTGTGTGTGTGTGTGTGTGTGTGTGTGTGTGTGTGTGTGTGTGCATGCTCTCATGTCTCGGTCTGTGTGCATGTTTGGGTGTCTGTCTGCGGCTATACCACCCACACATACGTCTGCCTTGCTCATAGTCCCGAGGCACTTCAACCTGTTTCACTTCACCGACTGATATGAATCATAAAGAAATCCCCAGCCTTTCCCCCAATAAAGCAGGCCAAGCATGACGAGTGACAAGTCTCCCCAGTCCCCGCCACTTCCTCTTTCTTGCCACGCAGAACGGCAACCACACTGGAGCGTGGCCCGCTGATGTAAGACCCGCTCATTTGCTTCCCCATTCATCAGACATGCACTGTTTCCGCAGGTGACAGCAGAGGGAAGTACCGTCAAGAGAAAGAGAGGGAAAAGAGAGAGAGAGAGAGAGATAGGGAGAGAGAGAGAGAGAGAGAGAGAGAGAGAGAGAGAGAGAGAGAGAGAGAGAGAAAGAGTATTTCCTCTACACGCTGACTGACGAGCTATAGCCTGAGGGCGACTTGAGACCTGTCTCAATATATGATGCGATATGAGCAGAAGAGTGCTGCCAATAACAAACATTCCAATGACGTTGTAATGTGACTGTTTTTGTGTATGATCCTCCCACCATTTACTTTCACATACAGCAAACATCCTATCACAAACACAAACAGCATGATCTTTTTATGGTGTAATTTCTTTAGAAAGCTATCAAAGAGCTATAACAGCAAGCAATCTTGCTTTTAGTACAGTCTGACCCAACATACACTTTAAGTGTACAGTCTTCCCCAACATTAAGTAGTCTGATTCTTTGTGTATGCATGTGCGTGTGTGTGCGTGTGTGTGCGTGTGTGCGTGTGTGTTTGTGTGTGTTATGGTCCATGTGAATGAGCCATGTGCGCCCCTCACCAAACAAAGACAGCACTCCGCATGCGATCCACACCACCAGCGACATTCCCACGCTTCCAGAGTGCTTGAGTATCCCCTTGGGGGAGATGAAAATTCCTGCTCCGATGATGGTCCCAATGATTATGGAGATTCCCCGGAGCAGGGTCACCTTCTTGTGCAGTTCCACCTTGCCCTCGGGGGGCTTTGGAGGGCAAACGTCCTTATTGCCCCCATTCTGTGCTACTTCTGCCCCAGAGGAGGAACCGACCCGTCTGGACATTTTACACACTCACACACACACACACACACACACACACACACACACACACACACACACACACACACACACACACACACACACACACAACACTCACTCACTCACTCACTCAGACACTCACTCAGACACTCACTCGCGCACACACACACACACACACACACACACACACACACACACACACACACACACACACACACACACACACACACACACACACACGCACACACACACACACAAACGCACACACACACACACACACTCACACACACACACTCACACACACACACTCACACACAAACACACAAAGTACAGGCTGAAAAGCCTGTAAAACTTCCAAACTCTATGTTTTTGTCACCTCAACTTCTATCCATACACATACACACTGGCACACACACACACACACGGAGAGAACCACAGACACACTCACACACCAATACACTCTCACAGAAGTGGCTCAGTCCTGCTCTGTTCACTGTCAGCAAACATGTGGCATGTGAATCCTGCCCCTTTTTGCCAGCCTCTCCCCTGCCAAAGAAAGAGTGTGTGAGCGAGTGAGTAAGTGAGAGAGAGAGAGAGAGAGAGAGAGAGAGAGAGAGAGAGAGAGAGGGAGAGAGAGGGAGGGAGAGAGAGAAACAGAAACAGAGAGTTAGTTGATAAGGCACACGCTGTTCCTACTAAGCAAACTTCTGCTGCGCCATGGTTAGTCTGAGCGGACAATCAGCCCCAGAACCTCCTCCCACTTGTTCCTCACTGTGTCTCACTCTTTTCTTTTCTTCTCTCTCTCTCTCTTTCATTCTTCCCTTCATCCTACCCTTCTTTTCTTTCTCTCACTCTCTCTTTCATTCTTCCCTTCATCCTACCCTTCTTTTCTCTCTCTCACTCTCTCTCTCTCTCTCTTTCATTCTGCCTTTCATCCTACCCTTTCTCTCTCTCTCTCTCTCTCTCTCTCTCTCTCTCTCTCTCTCTCTCTCCCTTTCATTCATTCAGCCTCTCATCCTCCCCTCTCCCCCCTGCTCATCACGTGATGAGTGTTCTCGGTCGCTTCAACCGTTTCTTGTCCTCGTGTCACTATATGGGTCACGGTGGAATCTATACAAATGCCCAATGGGAGTGAATGGAACACCTGTTACTCAACCTAATTGAAGCTGCTGTCTACGAGGTCCCTCCCCTCCTCTCTGACATTCTCTTTTCCCTTTTTTCTCATTACCTTTCTTTTTCTATCTTATTGTCGTTCACTCCGTCTCTCCTTCTCTTTATTTTCACAGGCTTCAACACGTACCATACATTCTGCCAGGGGCCCTGTGTCTAAAGACACCAAGTACACACAGACACGTGTGTGTATTTTGAGAATGACAAGGCAACTTCCCTGTCACTATGTAAACTACAGTATGTGGATGATGCAATACATCGGGCCTGAATTGATGTAAACATGACTTGGCACTATGACAGCATCATCAGGCACAGGAAAACTCTCAATGAATCTTTGTTTGTTTTTAGTACAGGTAGGGTTCAGGTATGGACATACTATACCGTTTCTGAAATGTGATAATGTGGTTGCGCTGCCTTAGCAACTTCCACCATATTCAAAGAGCAGGAACAGGAACTAAGGTGACTGTACTGTGCTCCCTCTTTCTCTTTCTCCATCTCTCTGATTGTGTGTGTGTGTGTGTGTGTGTGTGTGTGTGTGTCTGTGTGTCTGTGTGCGCCTACTTTGAGAATGTCAGTGCAACTTCACTGTGACTGTATAAACTATGTGGATGATGCAATGTTACATCAGGCCTGAATTGATGTCACCATCAGCACTAACAGCAGCATCCAACCTTGAAAGTAAAGACACAGGGAAATCCTCGAGTGGTTACTGTTTAAGCATTTGTTCATTTTTACAGGTAGGGTTCAGCTCAGGACACACTATACCATTTCTGAAATGCCACAATGTGGTTGAGCTGCCTTGGCAACCTCAGTCATATTTATAGGAACAGGAACAGGAAATAGGATTGACTGTACTGTGCTCTCTCTCTCTCTTTTTTTCTCTCTCTCTCTCTCTGTGTGTGTGTGTTTGTGTGTGTGTGTGTGTTTGTTTGTATGTGAGTAAATTAATAAGTGAGTTGAGTGATTGAGTGTGTTTAAAATGAGATCACCAAATGTACTTAGTATATTTGACTAATAAATTCTAAGAATAGATTTTGACATGTCTAATCATGCGAGTCAGATGGGAAATCAATCATAACGGGGTACTGAGATATTGTGTTTTTATTATATTCTGCACGATTCTTAAATAAGAAAAGCGTGCTCTGAATTCCCCCGTCTAAACCCCCCCCCCCACACACACACACACACACACACACACACCTCCCTTGTGTGTGATGCTGTGTTGATTGCATTATCAAGTATTACGAGCTAGCCAGGTGGTTGCTAAAATGTCAAGATAATTAGCGTGTGTGTTCGTAAATTCAATATGGCACTCTGAAAATGGAATAGTGCTCTGCCATTTGAAAAAAAGACAAGAGGGAGGGAAATTTACGATAACAAACAGCAGGTTGAAATGAGGGGCTTCTGTCTCAATCAAGAGACAGTGAGGATAATGAATACTATAAAGCCAATGAATACTAGCCTACAGTATGTAGCCTATGTACAATGTTTCGATTTTTAATTATGATATATAATTCGTAAATGAGTCCACACTGGTCTGATTTCTTGTGAACAATAATGTCTGCTAATAACACATCTTTCTCATTTCCGTGTGCCATTTTATCTTATAGGTTGAACAAATGACAGCAAATATTAAAAAACCTGGTTGTGCAACGTCTGCATGTGCTTTCTGGGTATGCCGTGTTTGGTTCCACGTGATCATGTAAACTAATGCATTCAGGATAGCTTCAAGAGAGAGCGAGGGAAGGGGGGGGCATGATGGCCATTGGGCAGGAATAGAAGGTGGCATGAGTTATCTCATTAAACTTGACTTAGTTGAGGGTGCAGCTGCTTTGGTAAGAAAGAATATTCAATTCAATTTTAATTTTAGCTGAATATCGCTTATAGAGCGCCAACATATTATGTCTCATGGCGCTTTACGCTTTACTGAGTGTTAAACATTCAGAGACAGAACCACGACTCAAGGGCCTAACCCATCTGCCTAGGGTCAGTTACAGTAGTAAGGTATTTGTTAGTCATTTACAGTACAATAACGTCATTTTTGTTCAGATGACCACATAAAATAATGTATGATCAACCCATGACAAGAGACAATCGCTAACAATAGTTTGCACTGTAGCTAGTTGTTAAGCACTACTCTTCCTCAATGTAAAAACAGCACTGATCAAAAGCTACAGGAAAGAGCAGGGAGAGAAGGTCTTGCATCATCTCTCAGAAATAATGACCAATCTGTACACATCTGCCCTTTTCCGATTGGTACATAGAATTCCATGGTACAGTATGTCAGTTTGAAACAAGTGATTATTTTGGACAACAGTGAGTTATACTACCAGGGCCGAATTATCCATAAGGGCAAGTGGGCCACCAACCGAACACAACCAGTAAACATTTAAAAATGCTTTTTGTTTGGTTGTTTGATTTTGTCATTTTTTATTTTATTCACAGAAATCATTTATTGTGCGAATGGGTTGACAAAACCATAGGTTTTGGAAAACGGAGATGCAGATCATCCCCAACAGGTTCTGCGTTTACTCAAATGTTTTAAAAGCTGTCATCACCATAGGCTAATTGCTACGATATTTACCTCTGTTAGGCTACAACAAGTCATGACTTGTGCTCATTGAAACTGCAGGCTTTGAGGTATAGCACAGGGGCACCACATTGTCTTACTGTAATACAGGCCTGGATGCTACTGTAGCATTTCCATTTAATATCATGGTACTGGGGGTACATTTTGAGCATTTTTGCATACTGGAGGACACATGCCCCCCTCAAAGTATATGCTCAGCCTCTGAATGCTGACTAACAGCTTCCTCCACTTTGGAGTGGCAGTTTACAAACACATCCAAACGACCACTCATCTTACTTTGACGTGTGTTAAACCTAATACAGAAACCTGTCAAAACATCCCTCCATCTGTTCTGAAATCACCATGGTCACCAAGGCTAACAGGCTAACTGCAGTTGATCCTCTGAATTGAATTCAGTCTACTTCTAGCCTGGGTGAACCCACACAAACCTGTTAGGTCATTTGAATTTGCTCTGCAGATCCATCTGAAAAGGATCATACTGAAGCCAAACTCCCAGGGGAATAACCAGCAGTGAAATTAAACTTAAATTGGTGCATTACATTCTTACCAAATTCTTACAAAAGTGCAGCAAACACATATTTTTTTTGTAAACTAAGGCTTTACAGTAAATGCAGTTGTTTACTCAGTTTACATTTGAACACTGTCTGGGTTCACGCTGGCTAGTCAACAAATTTGTCAATACTGTGTCTTGAGTTCTAATCGCCAAAGCAGAAAACTATCTAAGCATTGCAGCGATGGCATTCCTACCTGAGAATGCTAAACACAAACAGGCTAATCTTATAGCAGTTTTCCACTGGTGCGGATAGAGGCTTGTATCGAGGGAAGTTTGATGTCTATTACATTTTTTTGTGTTCTCCCTCAGACATAATGGAGCCCCAGGTGGTTCGGTGTGCAGAATTATCCTCCTTGGTTATTACGCTCCCCACTATCAGAATGTAGCAACACAAAAGAATGCACAGAACTGGGGCAGACGTGAAATGTGTCATTGAGCGGAAGCTAATTCACTCTTTAGATCTTTTGAAAGTGTCTGCGTTTAGGCAATATTATGTTTCAGCGGTGCATCTATTGTTGTTATTTCATATTGTTGTACTTCATCTCTCCGGTAGACTAGTTATTATTTGAGTGCACCCAGAGGACCTTAAATAAACATAAAACCAAAGTCCTAGAGTAGATCAGGTTTTTTTTTTTTTCAAAGATATCAATAAACTTCCAAACTGATGAATGTAGGACGGATTCTCTGCTCCAAATGTCTTTGTTCCCCCATCCCTTTACCTGGTGGTTTAGTCCAATTAGCATGTCCTGAGTGTTTGGCCCACTGTTGGTTGCCTCCTGGGTAGTGGGTGCATTACCAAATTGTTCTTCTGGTCCCTGCCATCTTGAGAGGTCCTTACAAGTTGATTACCAGATGCAGCACAAGCTGTCAATGGACACAAAAGGAGAAGAGTTTGGCAATCAACGTGTACAGGCTTTCTTCTCAGGAAATTCCCCAACAACAGTTTACACTTACTGTATCTTAAAATACAACCTAGATTGTTATACAAAAACATGGGCCTCTATGTCAAAAAAAGGCTCTGCTGAAATAACACTTTAAAGGGATATTCCACCATTTTTGGAAATACGCTCATTTCAAGACCAACTGAAAATGGCGTTTTTCTAGGCTGATTTGACATGGAACTACACTCTCATCTGGCGTAATAATCAAGGGAAGTTGCAAATGCAGTGATATCACGAACTACTTAGGCTACTGCTTGTTGTCTATGGGGACTATTTTCAGATATCACTGTGCCCATGGTATGTTTGCAACTTCCCTTGATTATTACGCCAGATGAGAGTGTAGTTCCATGTCAAATCAGCCTAGAAAAACGCCAGGTTTCATTTTCAGTTGGTCTTACTGCACTTTCTAACTTGAGAGGAGACACGTTTTATATGGGAAAATTACCAGAAATCTTAGTCACTTTTTAACATGAAGCTAGCAGGCGAGAAGCTAATGGTCTAATCCGATTCAATGATCTATGCTAGGCTGAAGCTAAAAGTTGTATCGCCAGACTCACAGAATGACTGGATGAACGGGAACAAGGTAAATATTGATTGTTTTGCTCGAGGGGAGGTGGGAAATGAGCTTATTTCCAAAAATGGCGGAATATCCCTTTAACACTATATCCTCTTATGTGGGGGGAAAACAACTTCACTAGAATGAGAAGTATGCCACCTGCATTA
>NC_085014.1:18009377-18016877 GCF_963854185.1 Sardina pilchardus | reverse complement strand
GTGTGCGTGTGTGGGTGTGTGTGTGTGTGTGTGTGTGTGCGTGTGTGTGTGTGTGGGTGGGTGGAGGGACTGTCCCAAGGAGCCTCAGCCTTGTAATGAGTGAGGAGTGGGCCGAGCATGTTGGCTAATTTGATGAGTGCAGGCTCGGCTGCACAATGCCATTAACCCTGCCAAAGTGAAACAAGCAGATCTCTCGATCGCAGAGAGAGACAGAAAGAGAGAGAGGACGAGAGAGAGACATAAAAACAGATAGAGAGAGAGAGAGAAGTTGCCTTTTATCCGATGCTGGCCTGGAATAGGTCACGCAGGATGAGCATAGATGGAGAGAGAGAGAGAGAGAGAGCTGACAAGACGAGAGCTCTTTCTTTGAACCCACACTGCTTATTCTCAGCTAATGGTGCATGGATTGATAATTGATAAGCAATTACCTGATCGCACACAGTTTGTGTAGGGAGTTGCCAATAGCTTCTAAAGCTGCTGATGCTGTTGTATGTGAAGTCAGGCTTGCACCAGATGAACTCTGTGCTAAAATCTTGATGGACGTCCACTGTAAACCCATGATCCAAAATCCAGGTGGGTGCATGCATAATTATATTTCATGCAGAAATATTACATGTTATTGTGTCATAGTAGTGTACGGTAGTCATTTGCTTTTGTTTGTTACAATGTACTGTAGATATCTGGTACCACCAAAGGCACTAAAATCGCTAACAAAGCTTTGATTTCTATGACTCTCTCTCTCACTCACACACACACACACACACACACACACACACACGAGAAAAGAAACAGGGGGAAGGACTGCTATAAATCTCCATATCATGCTCATATCAGGCAAAGCCATTAGCCTCTCGTGCAACACATTTTCCAACAGAGATAGGAGCGATAGAGATCTCCCTCCCCTTCAGGTGCCTGGGTTTCAGTTCCTCCCCTGGTTTCAACAAATAAGGCTTGCAATGATAAGATAAGGTCGGGACAGCTGTTTCCAACACCTGGAGAAAGCGATGGCGGACAACGCTAGCCATGTGGAGCACGGCTCAGAAGGCACCTGAGGGACGGATTAGCGGCAGAAACACCAAGAGCCCCCGAGATGGGTGATGCGAGTGTGTTGGGAGGTGGGTGGTGGGGGCTGTTTTCTTGGCCTAGTGAGGAAAGGGAGCCTTGAGGGAAAGGGGGGGGGGGGGATTTGGCAATACACAGGCACAAAGAGACATATGCTAGGCTACATGCTATTGTCAGCCAAACATCAGATGCTACCAAGTTTGTGTTTGATGAGATGGAACAGATCTAAGTGTCTATTTATATCTGCACACTGAATCCTCCATAGTGTCCTCTAGTGTTACCAGTGCACGGACGACAGAAGTAAAATGAGCCATTTTGGCTAAATATGGCACGTTTACATTTTAGGTATATCAATGTGCAATGCCCATGTCAAATAAACGTTGATTAAAATGAATACATACTACAGCAGAAGGACATGCATAATAGCCTGAAGCCTGCCACACCTGACTATCAAGCCCAGGACTGCGCCAGTGCGGCCGACCGCAGGAGTAAACAGAGATGACCCCGCGCTAAGGCTAACAGGCCTCCGCTTTCTCCAAAGTAATCCCACTTCCACTGAGCCTGTCTCCGCATATGTTAATGGTGACATGAAATTTTTCGAGCAGAGGAGGCAGAAGAGGGAAAATCACTCCAGAGCGGAGACAGAAGCGCCGGCCGCCACCACGCGCCGAAGCGGGAGAGAGACAGCCGAGCGAATTATCCCAGAGAATTAGCACTTTGACTGCCGCCTTCAATGCAGCTCTCGTCGGTAATGAAAATGGGTGGGGTGGTGGTGGTGGTGGTGGAAGGGGAGGGAAAGAAAAAGCGTTGCTTGGCAGGATAACTCATAACCACCCCCCCGCACCCCCTCCATAAAAACAGACATGTCCTGTGTGGTGTATTCAGCTCACGTAATGCCATTACAAGTCTGCAAGTGAGAAAGAGAGCGAGGGGAAACTCAGGCCTAATCCGCACAAAGCCCTGACTGACAACGCAGCCTTGATTCCACTTTAATTGAAGACATATTTTATTAGATTTTTGTTTCATATGTTAGCAATGAAACTGGCGGGGGCTTACAGCAATTGTGCTTTCATTCCTGCCCTGTACTGATGCATCAGCCCTGGCAGATTAAGGGAAAGACAGGGAGATAGATGAAGAGAGAGAGAGAGAGAGAGATGGAGAGGGGGAGAGAGAAGAGAGGGGAGGTAAGGATGAAAAAAGAGGGGATAAAAAAAAGAAAGTGGCTGTGTCTCCAGAGATGTAGCGTGCCAAAGATACAGATCAGCCTTGTGGACTTAGTGGCCATGAGATAAATCCAAATTTTATATATTCCTTTTTTTTTTGTCTCGTCTGACCAGAGGGGATGGGAGGGTGGGGGAGGTCAACATTAAGCGAGAGAAAAAAAAAATCTTTCAAAAAGCTTTTCAATATGAGAGCGACGCCACCTAATCTTAGCTTATCCACGCGAACTAGTCAGCTTTAGGGATGGATCTTTAGGGAATTAAGTCACGCTGCAGCCACCGAGCATCCAGACGGAGGCTGTGGCCGAGTTCATTTCACACACACACTCTCCTCACTTGGTTAGCTCACACACTCCTGCCTGCTCTTATCTGGGCCCATCGTCTCTGATGCTCGCAGCTTTAGTTCTGAAGTGACACTATCTGTGGGGACTGTATTGGAGAAGGCTGCCTCAGCTGCGGGAGGAAGTTTTGGGGAAGTCTGTTTTGTATTCCCTCCTCGGAGTTCATGGCGTACAGATATGTGAGGGCCTATTCCCACTGCTCTTTCTCTCTTTCTTTCTCTTTCCCTCCCTCTCTCTCTCTCTCTCTCTCTCTCTCTCTCTCTCTCTCTTTTATGTGTGTGTGGCTTCATTTGCATCTGTTTCGACAAAAAATTAAGGGTACCTTATTATAGAAAGCCTTCATATCCCTGAGTGGCTCCAGGGAGACTGGCCCTGTAACTAATTGATATCTGTAAGTCGCTTTGGATAAACGCATTAGTCAAATGCATTAATATGAACATAAATAGACAGATAAACTCCATATCTACATGTATGTAATGTAAACTGTATTTGACTGTGTGGTGTGTTGTGTGTCACTGAATGTCTTGTATGAGTCAACATGATGAAATACCGCTGCAATGCTGATTCCAAATCTAGAATGAAGCAAAACTATTGACTAAAGGGATGAAATGATATGTATTCACATCAAACCATCCAGTGCAGGCTGTCGGTTCACTAGTACACACAGCCAACTTTACCCAGATTTGTGTGAAGGTAAACAAATAGACCACGGGAAGCTACTATTCCCTGTGTGCCTGTGGGAATCTCTTATCGCTAAATATAACACAGTCCTTTTGGGCACGTTATCGTTGAAGGAGTTCAATGGATTTTATGAAATTATTATTTTATCTCATGAGAAATGCTCTCTATCTCTGGATCTTCCCCATTGTGTGTAAATTGCTTGCCTGAGGTTTATTAGAACTGAAATGTTATTTATGAGTGGCGATGGCCTCCCGTTTGCAATCGTTATATGTCTACGCCTTCACATCTTTCGCCTAGAACCAGTTTGACTGGGCACACCCCAAGCATCTCCTACACCCCACCCCCCCTCCTCCCCAGAGACACCCTGTAGTTAGCCTGATGCCATCATGCTAAACTATAGTAGCTCCATACACACTTATAGCCACTCCTATATGTGAGCGTGGGACCCCTATTGTGCATAGATATCCATGATTGCTATGCAGGAGAGAGAGTGGAGAGAGATAGAGCATGCTGAGAGGTTTTAGACGCAATATTATCTCTCTTCCCATTTCTGCGCTACAGTATAGTGGCTTGTGTGTTGAGGACTGCCACATGGAATATGCAAACTGAACCAAGATCCATCCAGGCGCTGGCAATCCGCCAAATCCTTCACTCAATCCACTCTGCAAATGAACAGAACTAACTTCAAGACTAAATCAGAAAACGAAACGAAACAAAACGAAAAAAAAAAAATAGTTTCCACCTTTTTTTTGTGTTTCTCAGCCAGATGTGTTGTGGTGCATCTTTAAACTAATGTCTTTTCATGTGTGAAGCGCTATTGAGTGACCTTGGCCCTAAAATGCACAAGGCTATACATTAATAAAATATACTCGCTTTCTTACTTACTTGCTGTTTGTAACATTCAGCTTTAACTCTCTTCAGCCTTGTCCACTTCTTCTCTGCTCTCCAACGCATGGCCTGCGCTCTCTCTTCTCTAGAAGGTCAAAAGGTATTTGAGGTTCTGAATGTTGTTAACTTTAATGTTCTTCTGAAGTAATGTCAGCATTTGAAATGGTGTAGGAATCCTATACACTATAAAACCTCTGAGATAAAAAAACATGGTAACAACTTTGAACCTACCTCAGAAGTGTGATCATAGCAGGTTAGTGGACATTTTCATCACAACCACAGACACGCACTCTAATTCCTGTGTGTGTGTATTTGTGTGTGTGAGAGAGAGAGAGATAGCTTTTATATGTGTGAGTGTGTAACACTAGTGGGCAGTGATACTGTAGCATCACACAGGGTTCATTTGAACATGTTTGACCGGTAAGGGCAGAGTTTACTGCTCGTCTCGTTAAGTTAAAGGAGCCTTTGAAATCTGCAGGTTGTACCTGTGGGACCCACGCCTGCCCCTGGCTGGCAATTAAAACAAATCTTTGTGAAGTCCTTCATTATAGTGATATAATTAAGTGTGTTGTTATTTGAGCGCTATCTCTCACTCTGTCTCCGTTCTCTTTCTTCATATCTCTGCCGTGATGAAGACACAAAATAGGATTTGCATGACAAAAGAGAAGTTTGATAGTTTAATTAAAAAGACATGATGAATGCATTTCACAGGTGGAAGTCACGGTGACATGGATTTTCATTTATTTTTTTTTAATAACGTAGTCAGGTGAGCATTGCAACCATTTTCAATCAGACATGAAGATTTGAAATCCAAACAGCTGACACCTGGGCACACATTAAATGTGTCAATTCTCATCTCTTTAGCGCTAACATTGACATGCTATTCATCCTTCAGTAACGGAAGAAAAAAGAGGGGGAAAAAACGCTAAAATATGTGTAGCCATCCTGTTAATGATGGAAACCATAAAAATGAAGACATCACAGTCAAACCAGCCATGAAAAGCCCACTAATGGACCCATCAGCCGCGGCGCTTAAATGAGTCGGTCGAGGAAATTGAATTTTCTGAATCCCAGTAGTCAGACCACTTGACTCTTTCTGCAGACCACATCTATCCTGCAATAGCGCTAAGAGAGCCGGGGACACCAGGCGTGTGCGTCTGCACACATCAATCACTCCGCAGACGGACATTGTGTTGCGAAGATGTATTTAATGCTGAGGGCTTTCCTCACTGGAGTTTTTTTTTTTTTTTTTTTTGCTCTGGGCCTTGGTCACCTGCTGTGTCAGTTCTGACAAATTCCAGAAGGGCTGGTCTGATTACTGACTGTTCTGGGTCAGGCTGCCACAGGAAATGGAGCTTCCACACAACAAACCAAACAAAGGAATCAATGTATGAATGATTGGCGATAAGGTGTGTTTGTGTGTGTGTGTGTGTGTGTGTGTGTGTGGGGAGGGGGGGGGGTCCTTTGTTTGTACTCCTAGCCACAGAACATACAGCTGCAGCATTGTTATACAGTATCACTCTCTGAATAGACGTCTGTTTCCTGGAGTCCTTTATCAGCATAATATTCTGTTTTGTTCTGTATTCATATGCTAGATAAGCCTTCAGGATCTACTTTTCTCTGTTGCCTTGACTACCTTTCACAAACCATTCAGTTTTGTATCATTCGACATGCATGTTATTGCAAAGACTTGCACAAAACTTTGAATAAAGTGAGTATCCATAAAGCACTCATAAAGAGTAATAACGTTTTCAGAAAGCTTCATAATTATTCAAGTCTTTAATAAATAATCCTAAATATGCATACATATGTATGTACATTACTTGCTATGAATAAATGGTTATATACCTATGTCGATCACTATGAGACACTAGGAATACTTAGAACATTTTGTGAGTGTACAATGCTTCATAGATACTTGAATAAAGTGCACTTCTAGTTTAGTGGGAATTCAGGAATCTTGACTGACAATTGGGACCTTTTTACCTACGTAGAGGATCTGAGTACTTCTCCCATCACTGACCACTGACATACGGCATGAGGCAGGGCAACAGAGGTAGTAAAGACAAAGGTGATATAAAGAGACGTGGACTGTGGAGAGTCGGAGAGGCAGACGGAGATAGAGGGAGAGAGAGGGAGAGAGGGAATGCAAAGAGGCAGACGGAGAGAGAGGGGAATGTGGCGAGCACCGCCACGCTTAAATAAGCTGGCTCGCTTGTAGCCACAGGATTCCACCCAGCCACGGCCTCATTAGCCAAACTAATGCCACGGCCCCATTCAGAGCCATCCGAGCGTACAGGTGTGGTTATTGTCCAGTCATCTGAATGGCTGCTCTCACACTGCCCATTTGCCGACAGAAATAGCCCAGCGCGCCTCCTTTCCCTCCAGAGAGAGCCAATCCCAGCGTGTGTTTGGACGGGCGAGAGCCAATCGGACTTCCTCAAAGCCAAGGAGCAATGCCAAGGGAGAGGAGAGAGAGAAGGGAAGATGATTTACTTTGTGACTGTGAATCAGCCATTTGGGTAAACCGATAAACACCTAAGTCCAAGATGGCACCAAAATGGCACCAAAATGGCACCAAAGAAACAGTTGAAAATGAGTTCTGACTGTGAGAGAGGGTCAGGGCAACATATGTGCAATTAGCCTATCTTTCTGGTAACCCGTGGAGTTAAAACAAGTCAAAAAGAAAAGAAATTACACGACGTATCATTTACATTCACGGAGCCAGGAGGAGCATATGGCAGACTATAAAAATAGGGCGCTCACTCCTGTTTGAAAGTTATGTTTCCATTTGTTCCGGATGGCGCGTCTCCAGCACGAGGTAATGACTCAAAACGGGAGGGACTTCAATAACACAGCGTGCTTCCCTCGTAAACTTCCACATAATGAGAATCTGAATAGCGCTTAGATAAAAGTCAATATGGAGCTAAGAGACCAGAGGAGAAGAGAGGGTGAGAGAGATGAGCTTGCGAACAGAAACATGAACAACAAGGTCGTTTGCGGAGCTTGATGGTTTTACCATAACTGCGCTTGTAAAGTGCGGATCAAGGTTGCTCGGTCGTATTTGAACTACATGCATTGTTTTGGCCTTTGCCTTTTTATCGTTCTTTACCATTCCCAGAACATAGAGTCCTTGTTAACCTTACTGAGTATTCTGCTATTCTCCAATGCAGTTTTGCCTGGATGGTTTTGACGTTTGTGTCTAAGGAGGGACCTCTAATGAATAACAAGAGGGATGATTGTTGATGTGATGTGTTGCGCGTGTGTTTGAGTGTGTGTGTGTGTGTGTGTGTGTGTGTGTGTGTGTG
>NC_085014.1:18001877-18004377 GCF_963854185.1 Sardina pilchardus | reverse complement strand
CGCCGGCGTGTCCATGACACATCCGTTTAATGCAGCGTCGCAACACGCCAGACAAACACATTTTTGTATCTTTAAATAATTTCAAACTTCGCTGCACTCCGCAATCTACGCCGCCAGACGCTCACAGCTGAGGCTCCTTCCCTTGTACCATCTCACACACACACACACACACACACACACACTGTTTATGCATGTCTATTACTGAGCAACAAGAGGGATATCATGACACAGTGCTGCATGTTCAACGCAACATTGCGCCACATCCCTCCGCAAACTCCTCCACTGATCATTACCATATCACCTGAAGTGTTAGTGTGTGTGTGTGTGTGTGTGTGTGTGTGTGTGTGTGTGTGTGTGTGTGTGTGTGTGTGTGTGTGTGGATCAGGCTTCTCTGAGACTGTGGCTGGTGCCTGGTGCTCCACAGAGCTGGAACTGTCTTGGGATCTGCAGGCTGCAATAACAGTTTTTGTGAGATTTTGAAGGGAAGATGCAACAGTGCCAGAACACCGAGATTAGACGCAAAACATTGGCTCCAGTTCCTCATGTAAAGTGTCAGAAGTTTATTTGGGAAAATATTTTACACTGGCGCTCTGGAGGCCCTCTTTGGTCTGTGTGTGGTTCGAGAGAGAGAGAGAGAATGTGAGTGTGTGTGTGTGTGTGTGTGTGTGTGTGTGTGTGTGTGTGAGAGAGAGAGAGAGAGAGAGAGAGAGAGAGAGAGAGAGAGAGAGAGAGAATGTGAGTTTGTGTGTGTGTGTTTGTGTGCTCAGGCCATTACATCTATAAGAAACGCTTGTTTTTCCCTTTACTTATATTGACCTTCCATCTCTGCCAGGGAGAAGTATGCCAGAGAGACACTGGATGCTGTAGAGCGGCAACACTCTGATTCCCCTTCTCTTTCTCTCTTCCTCTCTTTTACTTCCTCTCTTTCACTCTTTTACTCACTCGCTTTGCTCTGTTTAATTGAAAAGGCTGCCGGTGGTCCACAGAGGATGGAGCAGTGACAGGTCAAAATTGCTTAAAAATAGAGGGAAACAGAGAAAGAAAGAGAGAGAGAGAGAGAGAGATTAAAGAGGACGAGCGTGATAATAACACTCACCACTCACACTCACTCTGTCCCCCCGAGCTTTACCTCTCTCTGTCTGTCTCTCTCTCTCTCTTTCTCCTCTTTCTCTGTCTCTCTCTCTCTCTCACTTCCACTGTCTATCTCTGTGTCCCTAGCCTATTTTATATTATCATATTAAAATGGTAGACATCCTCAGGTGATCCTATTTCCTTTTCCTCACCACAGGCTTCCTCTGTCGAGCCAGCAGTCGCTATGACTACAACAATAACAGTCAGAGGCGGGCTCACCTGGGCGCTCAATAGAGGGTGTAGGATTGGGAGGGGGGAGGGGGGGGGTTTGGGTGGGCGCAATAGGAAGGGTGGGGTGGACTGGAGGTGACAGACGAAATCCAAAATCCTTTTAGACCCACTGTGAGACCCAAACAACGCAGTGCGGAATAGAGAAATAGAGCAGCGGTGCGTATTTTTAGACAGGCACGCGTGCACACCCCTCATCCGAGCGAGGGCCCCCGAGCAAATTGCGTCGGGCTAAATGAGATCATCGGGGAGGCGTCTCAGATCGTGGTGGGGAATAAGGAGCGCTCTTCAAGTCGAGATTCGTCAAAAATGAATGTTTATGCAATTAAAATAATGAGCGGGCGCCCAAGCCTCGGGTTCGCCGAGCCGTCACTCAAACTGACTGACAGAGCCGACGAGGTCCCGGCGCACTTCAGAGTGCTGCTGGCTTGCGAGAACTGCTCCTGGAGTTGTTTACCGCGCATGCAGTAGTACTGGGTGGAGCGCTTAACGCGCAGATTGGCTTTTTAGTTCTGCCGACCCGACCCAAGCTGTACTTCAGGCCTGTTCTGCCCTGCTGTGTTTGATCCGAGGTGCAGCAGGTGTCTAGTGTGCTTTTAGTGTGTTAATTTGCAGTGTTGTAGGCTGATCGATGTGCTTTATTCTGCGTGTTTTGGCTAGATATGGTATTGATTTGCCTCGGGAGGACAAGAAAAAAGAAACCACATGCACATGCTACAGTACATTTCCATTTGTGTGTGTATGTGAACATATATCTGTGTATGTGGTTTTTTGTTTGTCAATGTGTCTCTGTGTGTGTGTGTGTGTGTACGTGCGCACATGTGCATGTGTCTGAGTGTTTGTTTTCTACTTTCACATCTCTTTTATTGGTTGGTCGCCCACTGGAGAAATGCTTCATCCCTCCATGAGGAAATCGATACGGTGGTGTCATGTCGGTTATTTTTTTATTTGATGTCAGGCCAATGAAACACACACAGCACTTCCAGTGAAAGAAAGGCACTACCAATCTATGGAGAGACAAACAGACTTAGGGGCCATGGGTCTGTGTGTTTGTCAGTGACTGAGGTGGTTGTGTAGGGAGAGCTTGTGTTTGGTTTTGTTTGTACTGCTCATCCCCCATAGAAGGCCCTGACACACACAC
>NC_085014.1:17991877-17999377 GCF_963854185.1 Sardina pilchardus | reverse complement strand
TCATTGCACAATCACTGATTGTTGTGAATCTGTGTAAATCTGCTGTGCTATGTATAGTGTTGCGGAGTATTGTATGTCCACTACTGTTCAAATGTATGGAATCACCAAGAAATGTGTTTATCTTTTAAGCTTATGTCAAAATATCATGGAATTAATCACATGAATGCAGTCATGCTGCTGCTGTTGATGCTGCTGTTTTTCCTCCTCTTTTGGAGTGATCTATCTGTGAAGTGTGACAAGTTGGCTTGTGTCAGCAACAAGCACACACAAACACTTTCTCTCTCTCTCTCTCTCTCTCTCTCTCTTACACACACACACACACTTACACACACACACACACACACACACACACACACACACACACACACACACACACACACACACACACACACACACACACACACACACACACACACACACACACACACACACACACACACACACACACACACACACCCTCCCAGGCTGGCTGGCCCTGAGTGCAGTCCCTGTGGAGAGCTGGCGAGGCGAGGCGAGTCTGGCCGTAATAAGCGGTGTGAGGGCCTGTGCTGTATCATCAGAGCCGAGCCACGCCACGGCAACAGCAGCAGCGGCGGTACAGACACACACGGTACCGCCGGCGTGCAGCCCGGGCCCCTGAGGAGCACAGCGGTGGCGACACTACACCGGACCGGACCGCACCGGACCGGAGGATGCCCGCCGCCATGCCCTCAGACCGGGCAGCTGGAACCGAAGCCTGGCCCGCTTCCTCCACCTCCAGATGCCAGCCATGTCAAAGCCCCAGGACCCAATAGGCGTCTGCTAAGCTGCCCGTCACTCACTTCCACCCACCATCTGCCTCTGCCACACAGCGCCTGTTTATTTGTTAAGTAGGCTTTTGGTTGTTTGTGGAGCGTGTTGATAAATATGTTTTGAAGTAAAGTAAAGGTTTTGTTTGTTTGAAGGAGAGGAAGTTTGAAGGTTTTAGAGTTTAATTTGTACTGGCTTATTTCCCTAAGGGAAGGGGGCAGAGGTGAAGTATGGTGTGTGTGTGTGTGTGTGTGTGTGTGTGAGAGAGAGAGTTTCAAATAAAACTCTTTCACTTCTGGCCATGCTGTTCTGTATTCTAGTACTTTCACTGGATCCCTGATGATATAAAAGTGCAAGGGTAGAGGACTCTTTCATACACTAAGACACACACACACACACACGCCTGCAGACAAAAAAACATTTGTGTGTGCTCGCAAACACACACACACACACACACACACACACACACACACACACACACACACACACTCACGCACATCCTCTCACACACACACACACACACACAGACAAACTCAGTATAAGACTTCAGACGGGCATAGAACTGCTTCTCTGAAGTGAAAGTAATGATGTGAGACAGTTCTACCGTGTGTGTGTATGTGTGTGTGTGTGTGTGTGTGTGTGTGTGTGTGTGTGTGTGTGTGTGTGTGTGTGTGTGTGTGTGTGTGTCTGTGTGTGTGTGTGTGTGTGTGTGTGTGTGTGTGTGTGTTTTGGACATGGCTTGGTAATGGTGACAGTCGTGGGACCATTTCTCTCTCTTAGGTATGAGCTGGACCCCAAGTCTGTCTGTGTGTGTATATATGTGTGTGTGTGTGTGTGTGTGTGTGTGTGTGTGTGTGCGTTTGCATGCACTTGACAAGACTGGACGAGACTGCAGAGAGATTCTGGGACTTATGGGCCTTGGAGATGCCAGCGAACTAGCAAGTAGGTGGATCGAACTGTCGGCCTCCTTCCCTCCCCCCCCCCCCCCCCCCCCCCCACACACACACACACACACACACACACACCACCCCCCCACCCCTGTCTCCTTGCTGATGCAACAGCAGAACATGCCCTTCCCTCAGGAGAGGCAACAGTGGAGGAGTTCTCTAAACACTGCCCGGCACTCTCCAGTCATTTGGAGAGGCACACCAACAACAGCACAAGTGCACTGCTCTCCAGCAGGCCAGCCTTGTAAACAGCAGCACTCTCTGTCCTCTCCAGCCTGCCAAACCTGATCTGCAGCACAGCAGCGAGGATGCGAGTATATGATTGGTATCTACGGTCGGTCATTCTGGGATTGGTGTCTACATTCATTTATATGATTGGTATCTGCAGAAACTCTTATGAGCTTTGCTTTTGACAAATGATATTATCAAGACATGAATGTCAATCAAGGGAGTTGGAATCTACAATGTGTCTAGTGTGTAGCTGATTTCTTTAAGTAATTGTGCGTTGACCAACTAGTAGATGATGGCTATATTTGGAGAGCGTTTTTTTTCTTTCTTAAAAGGTGACACAGTTGAGTGCAAAGAGTGCAAAGACCCATGCAGTACAGCTGATCAATTTCTCTAATCACATAGAGTAGAAAAGGTGCATCAAGATCCTCCATGAATCTCCTTCAGCATAGGGTTCATTAAATGATCTGTTATTTCAGGAGCGCAGATGGAGACACCCCATAATTCCTTGCACCAGATTACAAGGTGGCACAATCAGAATTTTTCTTCACACCTGACCTTGAACTCATGACATTTTCCATCAAGGTCAAGGGAGAGTGGGGAGAAAAAAGAGGACAGGATCAACATCACAGACAATACTGTAATAAGCAGGACAATGGGAGTAGGCTACATACTGTACCACCGATTCCTTCTTATTTCAAATTTCAGACATCTCTTTTCACACACACTTGATGGCATTTTAGGTGTGCACATTTGTTTGTTTGTTTATTGATTGTTTGTTTGTATGGGTGTGTGTGTGTGTGTGTGTGTGTGTGTGTGTGTATGTGGGGGAGAGAGAGAGAGAGAGAGAGAGAGAGAGAGAGAGAGAGAGAGAGAGAGAGAGAGAGAGAGAGAGAGAGAGAGAGAGTGTGTGTGTGTGTGTGTGTGTGAGTGAAAGCGAAAGCTGTAATCCCAATTCCCTGCCATGAAGACTGACAGGGTGCTTTTTATTCACTTTGATTCATATCAATGTGACACTGAGTATGCACAAAGACAGACCATCTTCATTGACAGATGGAGCTGCACACACACACACACACACACACACACACACACACACACACACACACACACACACAGACACTTACTTCAGTTTAGTGATTGAGTGAGTGTGTGTGAGCGGATGACAGGAAGAGATGGAGATGAAGACAGATAGATTCATTTGAGGTGTATTTCTGCAGCAGGTTCACCACAGTTATCATCTTGAGTCAGTCAGACTCTTCAAAGGCCAGGCCTGAAGAGAACACTGCTTCAAACTCCTAGTGTATCCACAGGGTAGAGCTCTGCAGCCCAGCTCCCCACTCACCAACACACACACACACACACACACACACACACACCACACATGCACACACGCACATACACACACCAGCACACACACACACACACACACACACACACACACTACACTCAAACACACACACACACACACACACACACACACACACACAATCTCTCTCTCTCTCTCAAACTCTCTCACACACACACACACACACACACACACACATACACTGTTACCCTCTCACCACATCACATCTCCACTCTTCAGCGGTGATTCACATTATACGCGAACTCTCAGTGCAACTTGTATGTTTTGTCTTGACACAAGGATTCACGAGATCTTTTGTTTTCGGTTCCCTCAAGGGTACAGCCAGACGAAGCGATGCTCCGCTAAGACCCATCAGTGCCTTGGCTGGCCAAAAGACTGTGGACATGTGGTCTTATCTTTTTAGGCCTCTCGGCTGGCAGCGGTGCTTCATTCAATTCTCCCCCTGAGCAGAGAGCAGTCATGTGAATCACTGACATGTTGAATCGGGTTTATTAAGGGTGTCCCTGAGAATCATGGCTCACTGAAGTGTGTGTGTGTGTGTGTGTGTGTGTGTGTGTGTGTGTGTGTGTGTGTGTGTGTGTGTGTGTGTGTGTGTGTGTTTTCTGGTCATCAACTGCCTGGTTGCACGGTAAGAAAGGCATGCAGTACATCGTCAGAGGGATTCTTTACACACCATTGTGGATGTTTGAAGGAATCCATTCATACTGTATATTATAATTTATGTGTGAGTGTGTTATGCCCATCTGCTGCCAAAAAGAATGCAAGTGATAGGCTATCCTACTTTTTCCCTTCACCCATCAGGACAAGTGCAGAGTAATAACTTCAATGATTTAGCAAAGAGGAGCATTCTGTGACAGTTTCGACACTCTGTGGCATCTGTGTTAAATTTGTCACTCTGAATATGCTACATAGGACTGCACACACACACACAAACACACACAGAGGTAGAGAGAGAGACACACAAACACGCACACGCACACACACACACACACACGCACACACACACAAACACACACATACACACATACACATACACACACACACACACACACACACACACACACACACACACACACACACAGACATGAACACACACACACACACACACTAGTTGAGTTAATTAATGAGATCAATGTGAAGGCTAGGCCCATTTGTGGAGTAGTAATGGGAGGCTCTTTCATTAAACTCCCACGCTGCCTTTTAGCATACGCCAAAGTAACACAGGGCTTCTACACAGATGCCTCATAGACTTACACACACACACACACACACACACACACACACACACACACACACACACACACACACACACAGACACAGACACGCGCACGCAACATGCAACAAGCAACATGCAAAGCTATACTGTATGCAAAACCCACATTTACACATGCACTCTCTCTCTCTGGTTATGACCTATGTCGATCAATATGAGGTATTATGTGATGTGTGTTTTATCAGCCTTTATGAATGTTCTTATAATGCCTACTGAGTTGAAGTGAGGTGTTACCACAAGTTGTATTAGAGGTAGATGATGAAGATCCACATTTGCAGTGAAAGATCTCAAAGAAATCCAGGAAACCCTGGCAATCAGGAGGCCAGAAAAAATAGGCCCGGGAAAGTGCACACTGCATTTTTATCACATTTCATAAAATCTGAGCACGCTCTGTGTTGACAGATCTCCACACTCTCACTTACACAGTCACACTATGACTCCCTCTGCATCGTGAAAGAGAGAGAGTGCGTGTGTGTGTGTGTGTGTGTGTGTGTGTGTTTGTGTGTGTGTGTGTGTGTGTGTGTGTGTGTGTGTGTGTGTGTGTGTGTGTGTGTGTGTGTGTGTGTGTGTGTGTGTGTGTGTGAGTGCGTTTGTGTGTGTGTGTGTGTGTGTGTGTGTGTGTGTGTGTGTGTGTGTGCGCGCGCATTCCTCTTCAGGTCCTACAGAACAAAGCCTGGGCCTCCTGCAGCCTCACATTCTGTGCCTCTGTCAGACAGTAAGCCTCATCATCCTAAGTTCCCTATCAGCAGCATCACTCATACTGACTCCACTTCATGACACCTCTCTCTTTCACTCACTCTCTATCTCACTCTCTCTCTCTCTCTCTCTATTTCTCTTCCCAGGATCTTAGCTCCCACGATGCAGAATAAACAAATAAACAAGATAAATAAATACTAGCTGAGAGACACAACAGTGCGTAACAAGGACATTTGTAATCAACTGGAATAGGCTTCCGCAGTCTAACTACAGTATGAGGAGTTTGATGTTCCGTGAGTCTATGGGGGGGGGGGGGGGGGTTATCCCAGGGTCTCCAAGGAAGCAGTGATGTGGTTACAAGGTGCCATCTCATTGTTTATACCCTCTGTGTTCCAAGGCTTCATGAAAGGGTTAATGAGCTCTGTGAGGGCTTTGTCTACCAGTCTAAATGAAGTAGCACAATCAAGTCTACAGCTTCCGATTGGAGAGGAGGATGTTCAGGAGGATGTTCTGGATGTTCAAGCAATAGAACACTCATGTCCAAGGGGTTGGTACAGAGGACATCTTCATGGTTGTTATTCGATATACAATATCCATTTCCAAACTCACTAACACAGACATTATATTGGTTTTATACAACAGTTCTACCAATCAATTGAGTTTGAGGTAACATACTGTAGATGATTTCTTTCATTTATTTCAATGTTGTGTTTGTTATTTCTTTCAATTCTGAACGTGGCATCAAGCGTTGCCAAGCAACAAACACTGTCATTCTGCAGCCAAGATGGGTCACAGAAGTCATCATCACACACACATTTGTTCACTCCCCTCAGTTCTGCTCATTTCCGTACCTCCCTCTCCTCTGGCTACTTATGCTTACTCAAAATCCTTTCAGACATAATGGCACAGAATCTCTCCCCGGCCACTTGGCTCTGTCGCAAATAAACAAATCAAATGACATTGTCCAATCAACGGTCAAGTAGCCTATGTCAAGCATGGACAGATTACTTGTCCCGGAGAGGTTGTTCCAGGATATTCTCCCTCACAACCTGTTGGTTGCACACAGGTCATCATTATGCAACAACAGAGGTTCTCAACCTGTTTGGGGCAAGGGCAAGGGCAAGCCAAAGGGCAAACCAAAACACCAAAGCACAGCAACATGTCACTTGTCAAGCAAGTCACACGTCACACATTATCATAGGATATACCAGGGGTGCTATAGCCTGGTCCTAGCATACTCTTGTACATTCACAATGTACAGAGAGTCTGGGTCTGCGGTATATTCACAGGTTTTCTCAAGACAAAAATATGCAAGTCCAATCAGCGAACAGAGGGAGTAGCTGAAAACGATGACGTTGAGGTCCGGCGTTAGTTTGAGCATGTCCACGTCACAACCAAACGTTAGCGATTAGTTACGGCAGATCTGAGTGGCTCTGGGCAGATCCGATAATTTTAAACATCGACAGAGTATCCACATTCAAGGAAGTTCACGCTTGGCAATGGAACGTGGCCAGACTCTCTGGACATTATGAATGAATGAGAGTATAGTAGGACCAGGCTTGGGGTGCTATACTTGTTAGTTGTTGTTTTGCTGTTTCTATACAGAATGTTCAGCTGTGACCATAATGATAGGCATATGTTCACATAATGTTGGCTGAGCTGCATATCAGATCTGAATAGTCTAAGCTACTTTATAACAACCCCTTAATGACTACTTTAAACCACTGTGTCATTGACACATTTAAAAAGCCCTCTATTTCAGGAGCCTGTATAAAAATGCATTTGCTCTCAAAATTCCACAGCACACCTCACTTTGCCTCATGGCACCCTTGTTGATTACTACTACATGAGAAGATAACATGTGCAGACTATCAGAGACATATCCACAGAGCATAAAATACTGGTAGGCTACACTCAACCAAAATGCATTCTTAATGAAATATCCTTGTGAGAACACACATACTTAGTTATAGTGAAAAAGTTTGTGCAAATCCCAGGTCAAGGTGCAGAACAAGGGTAAATCATAAAAAATGGGAAAAGGTTCGCACACTTGAAATCCTTCTTTTTAGTTTTATTTTCTTTTCTTTAACACAGAATAATGACGTTTCGACCGTGTGGTCTTCTTCAGATTCCTGAACAAGACCACACGGTTGAAACACACTTACATTCATTCTTACCAAAATATCCTTGTGAGAACA
>NC_085014.1:17979377-17984377 GCF_963854185.1 Sardina pilchardus | reverse complement strand
GAGAGAGAGAGAAAGAAAGAGAACACACACAGAACATGCACATACACACATATACACACATGCAAACACACAGATGGGCACACAGAAACGCACCCACACACACAGGCTATAGTACATCACACACACACTCACTTCTCAGCTCCGGTGGTCTCACAAAATGTACTCAAAGATGTGTGTGTGCATGTGTGTGTGTGTGTGTGTGTGTGTGTGTGTGTGTGTGTGTGTGTGTGTGTGTGTGTGTGTGTGTGTGTGTGTAGGTGTGTGTGTGTGTGTGTAAGGGTGTATGTGTGCATGCGTGTGGGCGTGTTTGTGCATGTGTTTGTATAATGTTTTATGTACATGTGTGTATGTAGTGGTGCGTGTGTGTGTAGGTATGCGTGTGTGTGTGTGTATTTATGTGTGTGTGTGTGTGTGTGTGCGTGTGTGTGTGTGTGTGTGTTCCTGCATGTTTGTTGCACCCAGAGCAACCATTCTCTTTTAAAACATATTTGGAAACTAGTTGATTAAAGGTTTCTAATGGTGTCACTTATATGTTTCTAGGACAAAAACTAGCAGAGATTGAGATGTTTGGAACAGTTTTTGAAATCCCCAGGGGGGGATTTAGACTCCAGATAATACCACCATCTACTGGCCGATGGGTATACAGTCCTGAATGTACACATAAATCCATTTATTTTATAGCCCCCCATGGATGAAATTCCACAAAACTTGGCATACTCCCAGAGGGTGTCAGGTTAATCATACACATGAAATTTGGTGCAGTTCATAACATCTCATCTGAAGATAGGGGCAATTAAAGCAATATTACATTGCATTTTCAATTTTTACGATGGGGGGGCAAATCACAAATGACTGGTTATAAGCTAATTTGATGCAAGCTCTAGAGAACAACATACCATAAACATTTTGTCATCCTCGGTGCCACGGTTCAGGTAGTTATGTTGGAAAAACTGTCATTTTTGGGCTTCGGGCGGGGGCAGCGCGGGGGTGGAGTGACCCCCGGGGACGAAACGAAAATTTTCCATAGAACTCTACTGGGGCTACATGCCCACCAAGTTTCATGCGCTCCGGTGTTACGGTGTCCCGGGAATCGTTGACGAAAAATGACGGGAAAAAAGAATAAAAAAAAAAAAAAAAAAAAACTTTGACAACAACTATATGACCGCTTCGCTAGCTACGCTAGCGGCGGTCATAATTAATATAACAGCAGAGTATGGTGAATTTTAACAAGATGTGTGTGGTATGAATATGGCAAGTTTGTGTGACGTGTGCAGTGTAAACCATGCATAACGTTAAACATGTGCAACAGTCAATCGCAAAAGAGAAAGAGGCAGAAGATGCACATGAAGTCCAGAGAGCAAAACATGTGTTCAAACTCAAACACACTCACACTCAAAGCCTTAACACTTGCTGTGTTGTTTTACTGTAATTAGTGTGGGTAAAATATCCTCCATTAAATCTGTCACCAACCTTTCTGACAATGATTTGAACAGCAGCCTATTGAACAGGAAAACTTTTTTTTCACAAGTCCATGGCCACACAGAATATAACAACGCTATGCACCACAAGTCCAGCACAGTAGACACAACCTTCACTTTGACCTCCAAAAGTGTCTGCTAGTTTGTTCATCCCAAGACCTCTGACAGTTGCTGTCCTGATAGAACATTGCGCTCTCTCAAAAACAACACATGGTCTGGAATTTTACTTGGTGCCGTTATGATTTTTTTATTTACTTTTCTTATTCTCCAATGTTGGTATTCCTTTAGTACTTTCTCTCTATGTTTCTTTCCATCTATCTCTCTGTGTCTCTTCCTGTCTTACTCTCTCATTGTCTCTGTCCCTGTGAGTCTGATAGAGAGACAGACAGCTGAAGTAGAAGAAGGCAGGAGAATAGGGATCAAATGCTCATTACTGAGCTGAAAATGTTGGCAAGAGTGCTTCTGGATATATTACTCTCTCTCTCTCTCTCTCTCTCTCTGTCTTTCTCTCTCTCTATTGGAGTCATACTGTAAATTCACATTTCAGTGCATAACACAGATTTCAAAGACATTTGCAGGCCTGTTGTTTAACAAACAACCTCTATGTCACAGTTACTCAAATGTCACATGTGTGAAGTGAGGGATTCGTGTCAAATCTGGTTATTGCACACACAGAAAGATAGGGGCACACACACATACAGAGATAGAGAGAGAGAGAGAGAGAGGACACACACACACAGAGGGACAGAGAGACAGAGAGAGAGAGAGAGAGAGACAGACACACACACACACACACACACACACACACTCACACACATATACACACCGTGCCTGTCAGTGAAGAGTTGTGCATATTTATTATGTTAATCTAAGGGGGATATTGATCCGGTGAAGGACTCATGGCATAGAAGGGACTTACAGCAGTTCTGTAATTGGCAGTCGTAAACTCAGAGAAGAGAAAAAGACAGAAAACAGTAAAGGTATTGATCAAATTTGTTCATATAAATCAAAGAGGGGGGGTTAGTTTATAGAGTTAATGAAATGTGTGTGTATGTGTGTGTGTGTGTGTGTGTGTGTGTGTGTGTGTGTGTGTGTGTGTGTGTGTGTGTGTGTGTGTGTGTGTGTGTGTGTGTGTGTGTGTGAAAGAAGGAGAAAGAAAGAGTATAGTAGGCTATATACCAGTGATATCGTACCCTTTTTTTTAAAAAAAAACTGACGCCAGCCTTAATATTAGCATTTATGCTAGCACAGTGAAAAGTAGAGCATTGAGAATTTCCCATGTCTCACCTTCACCACAACACAGCAACTTCAGCACTAAAGCTACTGCTTAGGCAAAGCTCTACAGCACCATAGCTGCTGCTTATATACAGAAACAATAATAAAACACTGTAAACTTTATTTAAAACTTTCAATCGGTTTGAGATGTTTGACACTTGAGATGTTTGACACTCATTCAATTAAAGACTGACCAATCAACACTCTCTTCAAGAGCAGAGATCTCAGTAAGTGACCATTTCAAAAGATGTCTGGTGGTGAATGATAGTCAAGGCTAATCAGGTGTGTGTGTGTGTGTGTGTGTGTGTGTGTGTGTGTGTGTGTGTGTGTGTGTGCGAGTGTGTGTGCGAGTGTGTGTGTGTGTGTGTGTGTGTGTGTGTGTGGGCTTGAGTGTTTACACAGCTTGCTAATGAAGTTAGTCAGTGCTCAATGCTGTGACTAATTAATCAGGGTTGCATGTCACAAAGTCATCTTTCCTCCTCGTCTTGCTCTCCTTCGCTTGTCATTCATCGCATGGGCTACATGCTTACAAAGGAGCAGAGTCGGCAAACCCAGTAGCTTTTTAAAAGTTTAATTTCGGGAGGTGACAGTTCAACTCTCCATGTTTTCATTGAGTACGTGTTCAAGAGCGCAAGAAAAGACTTTGAAGAAACTCGTCTACCTCCATACCCAGAACACGCTCAAGTCAGGAGGTAACAAATTAAGTGTTTTGCCCAACTGGAAGACTATAAACGCTGTGTTTAAAATGTTTTAAAAATTCAGGAACACATTTGATCAAGGTCGGTCGAGTTTGCGGTGGAATGGAGAGCCTCGTCCAGCTGTGTGATGCCGGCATGCGCCCTGAGGCTTGTTCACGAGTGACACACATGTCAGTGTGAATCTCAAGGCCTGAAACGGAGGAGTACGTGAGAGTCTCTGCATGTACACACACTTCCCCTTCTCTCTCTCTCTCTCTCTCTCTTTCTCTCTCTCACTCTCTCTCTCTCTCACACACACACACACACACACACGCACACACACACACACACACACACACACACACACACACACACACACACACACACACATGTTTGTTGTTGCATCTTCCTCTCTCAGTGCTGCTGTTTGCCACCGGTGTGCACAGCTTGTCACGTCACGCCTCTGAGTGCTGTATGCCATTGGTATAAATTTATACACACTTACACTTAAACATACACACTTGTATATGTTTACACGCATACTATAAATGTACAAACAATTGCAATTTTATAAGTCCACATGTACATGTATGTATAAATAAACAAACAAAAAAACAAACAAACAGACCAGTTACACACAAGTGAGCACAAATATGCAAACATACTTGTGAGGGTGTGTGTGTGTCAGTGTGTGTGCGTGCAAGAAGAAGCGTGTCTAGGCATGTCAATTATGATGAGCATTGTAGCACTTTTAGATTTGTATGTGTGTGTCTAATGAATGACATCCCGAGGGATAATTGAAGGACACTTATGTTATAATCCCGCTCTTCAGTATGCTGGCAAGCTGTGTATGGACAGAATCAACAGAGAATATGTGAGAGAGAGAGAGAAAGAGAGAGAGAAAGAGAGAGGGAGGGAGCAAGAGGGAAAGGAGAAGTGCAGACTACTAGTTGTAAGCCCCATAGGCTGTTCATTGGTGCTGAGCGTGTGAGCGAGTGAGACAGAGAGGGAAAAGAAAGAGAGAGAGAGAGAAGGAGAGAGAGACCGATAACAAAAAAAGAAGATAATAAGGAGCAATGGAGATGGAGGGTTATAAAACGAATGAGAAGCCCCCCTGTCTTCTGAGAGTGAAGGAGAGGAAAAGGTGAAGGAAAAAAAAGACAAGAGCAGACTACTAGTAATAAGGAGAGAGAGAGGGAAAGAGAGAAACAGAGGAAAGAGGGAGAAGTACAGACTACTAGTTGTAAACCCCAGAGGCTGCTCATTGGTGCTGATAAGAATAACACAAACAAACTTGTAATTGTTTCCACGACTCTCCCCAAGGCTTGATGGCAAAAATCACCATAAAAGATAATTAAAAAGTTCCCGTCCAAACACAATGCTGCCCCCCCCCCCCCTTTACCCCCACACCCACACATTGCTTTTATTTTTTTTTAGCAAAATACTTTACCCTTAAGCTAAATGTATGGAAATAGTATTGTGGCATCTGCAAGCACAAACCCTGGATATGAAATTATCTAGTCTACACAGACCAAGTGCATCATTACACTCCATCCTTCACAGCAGTTAA
>NC_085014.1:17969377-17974377 GCF_963854185.1 Sardina pilchardus | reverse complement strand
ATGACATTTACGGGGATAAGAGATTCCAAAGGTGTGAGGGAGGCTCTGACGTCAGAAGATCATGAACAACAGGCAGAGCAATTTGAAAACACGAGACAATGGATCAAACTCACACACATATGTGGCAAACATAGAAATGGCAAACATGTACCTGTATGCTTTTATGTGAATCCGAAAGGCAAGAGAAGGAAACAAGATCCCAAATGCTCACAAATGCGCGCACACACACACACACACACACACACACACACACACACACACACACACACACACACACACACACACACACACACACACACACACACACACACACACACACACACATACACACACACACATACACAGAGAGGAGTAAACCACACAGACAGAATCATACATGCACACTGTCACTGACACACACCCTTTAAAGACATGGCATGAAATTTGCATGAAATTCGGGCATGTGTCCCGTCAGCACATCTGACATGAGCTTGCTGCCAAACGTCAGGCTGGGGTGGAGTGTGTGTGTGTGTGTGTGTGTGTGTGTGTGTGTGTGTGTGTGTGTGTGTGTGTGTGTGTGTGTGTGTGTGTGTGTGTGTGTGTGTGTGTGTGTGTGTGTGTGTGTGTGTGTGTGTGTGTGTGAGGCAGAGAAAGGGTGCGAAAAAAAAAAATGTTTTTTCACATACTCAACACTTTTTCAATGGGACTTAAATATGTTAGAATGTAGTAAGCACTTCATAACTCTGCAATACAAAACACAATCAGCACAAATCAGTCCATTAATTTGTGCAATCAAATCAGTTGATTAGTGTAAATACACAGAGTATGTCTTACTGTGAAGTGAACATGATCATAATCTGTACCATTCCTACTTTACAATAATCGACATACATCTATTGTCTGTGATACATGTTTGTTGCCGAAACAGAAGCAGAAGTACTTGTGGGAGCTATTCACTGTAACCCTGTTTCTTAAGATCTTTACTAACATGTTACAACAGATGTCCTATCTGGTCAATGGTTGCCACGTACATCATTCTGACGACTTCACTTGACACTGTCTGGCATGCCTACTTAAAACCGTCTTATAACTTTATATGTTTTACAACATGTTTACAACTTGGTTATTGTTTTATGAATCAGCAAATTAAAATGTTACCAAACACTAACATAATATGGAGAGAATGCATGTCAACATCACAATGACCCCATTACCTAGTCAGGCATTGGACATGGCAGTCACCATTGGCATCACATGACTAATAGTCTGGAGGTGTGGAGCAGCTCGTTGGCCAGGCATTTTAATCCATTCCTTTCCTCACCGTGGGCTCCTTCATCAGTGATCTTGATGAATCACCGAGGCTGTGTGTTATTTTTCTTGCCTTGTAAACAGCATGTGTAATGGCCACTGGAGGTCTAGGCTATCAATAATGTGCGTCGGATCTTGTTTTATGTGTTGATATTTAACAAATGTCAAAAGTTTTCCACTGTTCATAAATGCTTTTTTTCTGACATTTAGGAAATGTTGCCAATTTTCCAAAGCATTTTTTGTAGATGTTTCTCTGATATTTAAGATTTGTTTATAAAACCTGACATTTGGGCAAATATGAGATAAGCCTGCAAAATTGTCATTTTAAATGTGCCAAATACTTCAAACAATTATCAAGTGTCAGATGTGCTTGCATGTTCTGTAATACTAATAATGTGAAAGCACATATAAAATGTGTTCATCATCACAATTTATCATCTAATAATAATCAATACTACCAAGAATAATCCAATACTTTGATTAATACAAGACTTGTGATAAACCACTGACCCATGTGAATGTAACAAATGACAAAATGTTTCCAACACAAATGTTTCATAATGATAACAGGATGAGTGTGGCGTTTGGAGAGGAGCCGTTGAAAGCTAGTCTGGCTATCACCATAGAAGCTCAATCTTTTAAGATTGAACATTCTGCACACAGTCTACTGCACAAGAGGCGTAATCAATGGGCATCGTTCAAATGAATCCGTACGCTTGGCTAGTCCCTTCAACCAATCAGACCAACTATCCGGTGCATCTTCTGGATAAGCTTGTTTGGACCCAAAGGGTGTGGAAAGGAAGCAGGGGAGATACGTAGATATGCAGGTTTCCAGCCTGAGCTGCTGGGCGAAATCCAAATTCACCGGCAGGTCAGACAGGGTTCAGCCAGCCTAGTTGAAAGCTCCATTGGAGATCTATGCTAAAATTCTTGGTAGAAATCATCAGTGTATTCTGTCCTCCTATCCCTTTGTAAAGGGCCACTCTCGGAGAGCGAAGCGCTTATCGAAGCCGTCGCTTAAGCATTCCCGTCTCTGACCATCTCCGACAACGAGCAATTAATTAGCACACCTGCAGACTGTGTCCCATTACTTAGCGAACCAGAAAGACAGCCACTCCGGGGAGAGAGGACCCACATTAATAAAATCAATGGCCGACCGCGCGAGCGTTTGGCTGGCCCTGTTTTATGTTCACTTCAGATATTTGTTTGTTCTGCCGTCTTCAGAGCTTCAATCACACTCAGCGCTGTTTTTTTTTCTATCATCATGTATTTATTTATTTATTTATATACATGCGAGGCTTTTCATTTGCCGAAGCTCTGACTGACGAAAGGGTCTGAGCTCGTGAAAAGAACAAGCGTTGATTATTCCAAGCGGCCTCGCGGCTCGCAGCTGATGGTATAGGGGCTGTTATTCCAGGGGCTGATGTGGAGCCCATGTCTCCTGGGGTGGATGAGGGGAGGTTAGGGTGGATGTGGGGCTGGGGGAAGGTGGTGGTGGTGGTGGAGGAGGGGGGGGCAGTTATATGTGAGGAAGATGGCTGAGGAGTCTAACTCATACAGCCATAAAAGCGGTTAGCTGAGGAGAGATGAATGGAGTGGCTTACAGTACCCCGGCTGATGGAAAACATAAATCTCCTGCCCTGACACCCACTGCAGTCACACACAGTGCACACACATGCGCACGCGCACACACACACACATACACACACACACAATCAAACCTTTTGACACACACACTATTACATGCACAAACAGACACACAAACACAGATTGTAAGCAGACTCTTTAGCACAGAGTAGCACAGAGACACATCAAAGTTTTCCCACAAATACTGTACACACACACACACACACCCTCACGCTGAGACACACACACATTCGCTCACTCACTAATCCAATACGGGATCAATAGCTAATTCTAGAATGAATATTTTCAACAGATTGTTCACTGCCGCCATCAGCAGTACACGGCCAGCGACATGACTCCAGGCACCTTGACGCTTAGGAAGACAAAAATCCTCCGGTGCCAGAAAAAAAAGACTGCAGAGGCACAAGGCAGATGCTTTAATGCATAAGCACAAACACATGCAGGCTGCCATGCTGAATTAGATCGCGGGGGGGTGGGAGGTGGGAGGTGGGAGGTGGGTGTGGGGGGGGGGACTTGGAGAGAAGCCTTCTCACCTGTCAGCATACAGGCTGACAGTGCAGAATCATGGGGTGGAGGGGAAGGAAGAAAGGGATGGATGGAGAGAGAGAGAGAGAGAGAGAGAGAGAGAGAGAGAGAGAGAGAGAGAGAGAGATGATGCGAGGGACATCAAAAGCCAGGTTGAGATTGAAGAAGAGGGGTAGATGCTGTGTATTCACTATAGTGTGCTCTATGTGTATGTGTGTGTGTGTGTGTGTGTGAGTGTGTGTGTGTGTGAGAGAGAGAGAGAGAGAGAGAGGAATAGAGAGAAGGAGAGAGAGAGTAGTGGGAGGATTCTTTGACCTATTCTGAATAAATCTTTAGGCCAGTTAATTACACTACAAAGACTGTCACTAGCAGAAGGCAAATAGAAGGGGCTCTTTTAAGTGTGTGTGTATGTGTGTGTGTGTGTGTGTGTGTGTGAGAGAGAGAGAGAGAGAGAGAGAGAGAGAGAGAGACAAAGAGAGAGTGAGAGAGAGCACACACACGTCTGCGTCAATGTGTTTTTTTGTTTGTGTTTTTTTGTTGTGTGTGTTAGTCGTCTCCCTGCTGCCTCATGAACATAGGCAGGAGTGGGCAGTGTTAATTTCTCTTCTCTAATGAGAGCCACAAAGGCCAGGATCCAGGTGGAAGGGTTATGGGGGGCCAAGCCCTCTTCTGATCTCTGTTCCTGACGGGAAGAAAAGAAGAGGAAGCAGCTGATCACAGAGGGCCAAGAAAGGAGAGAGAGATAGAGAGAGAGAGGGGGGGGGGCGCGGGGGGACTCACATCTAATCAACAGCAATGTTTTCACCCAAATACTGCCAGGATTTTCTGATCCATAATTCATGGGTTGTTTTTTGAGGTGTTTGTGAAGTATTTTTTTTGCGCAGCCAGCGTGAGAAATAAATAAATACTTTGTTCTTAAGCGCCGACTGTCTGCATAGGGTTAACGTGTGACAGTTCGCTCGGCATGACTCCTCACTTCAAAACAAAGAGGCAGAGGTAAGTCGGGGGGGGGGGGGGGGGGGGGGTTCACATTTCACACATTCTCCATCTCTGAGCCACCCAATCACTTAAAACAGGTTCCTTCGCTCCAGGTGTGCAACTCCTCACTCCACATGCACGTGTGTGTGTGTGCGTGTGAGAGAGAGAGAGTGTGTGTGAAAATATGTATGCATTTGTGTTATGTATCATTGTGTTATGTATCAAGTTGTTTTCTTTTAAGTGGCTCTGTCTGGCTTCCGTGGCATTGCTGCATAATAGGACAAGCCATAGTGAACTGAGTAAAGACAGACATGCCATAGTGAACTGAGTAGTGACAGACATGCCATAGTGAACTGAGTAAAGACAGACATGCCATAGTGAACTGAGTAGTGACAGACATGCCATAGTGAACTGAGTAAAGACAGACATGCCATAGTGAACTGAGTAAAGACAGACATGCCATAGTGAACTGAGTAGAGACAGACATGCCATAGTGAACCGAGTAGAGACAGACATGCCATAGTGAACCGAGTAGAGACAGACATGCCATAGTGAGCTGAGTA
>NC_085014.1:17959377-17964377 GCF_963854185.1 Sardina pilchardus | reverse complement strand
TCTCTCTCTCTCTCTCTCTCTCTCTCTCTCTCTCTCTCTCTTTTCGCATTGTCCCCTCTCCATGTGTCTCTTGCTGTTCGTTCTGAATAGAGAGCCCTCTCTGTATGGGGCATAATAAAGGCTGGGCTTGTGATTCACTCCCATACTGTGTCTGCGTGTGTATGTGTGTGTGTCTGTGTCTGTCTGTCTGTCTGTCTGTCTGTCTGTCTGTCTGTCTGCCTTTGTGCGTGTGTGTATGTGTGTGTCTGCCTATGTGTGTGTGTGTGTGTGTGTGTGTGTGTGTGTGTGCATTCTCTTTTGCATGTGGTATGAATGTTGCCACTGCAGAGGGGTCTGATTCTAGGAAGTCTCCCTAAACGGAGATCATTTTCCTTCTCTGTCATTCATAACAGCCAGTCAGTTTGAAGTCTCAATTCTCCTCTTTTTCATCTCTCTCTTCTCTTTCTTCTTGTCCTCTCTCTCTCCATATCTCTCCAGGTGGTAACCCTGCCTTTCTATCAGTCCCCCTTTCTCTGTCCTCTCTCTCTCTTTCATATATATATATATCTCCATTTCTTTCTTTCTCCCGGGTATAATCTCCCATCATTTTCATTCCCTCCATCTCCACCCCTCTCTCTACCTCTCTCTCTCTCTCTCTCTCTCTCTCTCTCTCTCTCTCTCTCTCTCTCTCTCTCTCAATCTCTCTCTCTCACTCTCACTCTCTGTTTCACTATGGCATGTTTCATCTGAATGACAACACTGCCCCCTTCAGGCACAGAAGCACACAGGTTGTGTCTTTTATGGATTCTTCGCACAGGAAGCAGCAGACATCAGGAGATGACCATTTGTAATGATGATATGGCTATTTGCACATTAGCTCTCAGCCGGCCAGCTTGGGTGGGCTAACACCGCGGGCTCCGAGTGAAAGGGCAGATATTAACTCAGACATAAGCACGACAGTAGGGAGACGAGGAGTGGGAAGGGATATTGTTGTACTCTCTCCTGCCTCATCAATCTCAGTCAGACACATATGCACACACACACACACACACACACACACACACACACACACACACACACACACACACGTGTTTGAAGGTATATTCACTTATGCATGCATCCATACACACAAACACACACACACACACACTCACACACAGACACACACACACACACACACACACACACACACACACACACACACACACACACACACACACACACAACACGCACACACACTCACACACACACACACACACACACACACACACACACACACACACACACACACACACACACACACACACACACACACACACATCCATTAACATTTACGTACACTGGCACAAATGCATTCAAAACACAATATACACTCTACACACACACACACATAAGCACACTACACACACACACACACACATACACACACACACACACACACAAACATCAGCACACGGGTGTGAATAATGGTGCTGAATGCTGATAATGGATCCCTGCTCAGGTGAGATGGAGTCGGCTTTGACAAACAATGCAACTGCGGTGGGAATGGTGCCGAATAGAGCAATATCCCAGCGCCGTTTCCTGCATGTCAGAATCTCATTTCCTCCCGTCAGTTATATTTCCATAGTGCTGTACAAACACTGATCGCAGGATTTCAATGGAGCTCTCTGGGGAGGGGGAAAATGGGGGAAAGAATGTCCAACATAAAATGGGAGGGAGAGACAAGTCGGTGTGCAAAACACAGGATTTTGTATCTGGAATGTATCTACGGGCATGTCTGAGGGGGGAGTATAACACACATATGTGGTCCTGAAATTGTGTGATTTTAGGAAAAAAACAACAAAAAAGCACTGCTCCTTGGAGTTTTAAGAAGTAACACCGGGGCTTTTTTAGGCGCTGCCAGCAAATCACTCCGCCCAAGTAGCAGTGCTTCGCCTGAATGTGAACATAGTGCCAAGTATACAGGACACTTGTGCCTCATTTGACATTGTTTTTTTCACAAATAACAGCATGTAAATAGGAAAATGTTGGAGTTTTTCTGTCACTATTGGGAGGTGTAGGCTATTGGAGTCGGCCACTTTGAGGCACCTGTGCTTAGCTTGGCTAGCGACTGCTGTGTCAGACCGAGTAACAGTAGCCTACGCACGGAGACGAGAAGGTTTTTTTTTATCAACTTATATAACTGGAAGATACGGTGAATAAGCTAATGTCTTAAAATGTTGACGTGTTCCTTTAAATCTTAGAGACAAACCACTCAAAATGGAAACAAACAGATACATCTCATGAATTATACAGTAATATAGCTTCAAACAGAGTCCATCTTGCAAGTTTCCACCCCCCATTGCTCTTAAGTGCGTAGATATTTTGTGTTGTTGTTGTTTTGCCTCTTCATAGAGTGAGGCAACATCTTCGCATTGATTTTTCCCATTGGCTGACCAACATTTTCTGATTTTCAGATAACCGTTGGACTAACATTAGTCACAGTAACAGTATACATCCTCATGGAGCAAATTCAATGGTCACACACTGCAGTGGTTGTACAGTACTTACAGAGTTCTGTTTCAAATGAGTTTCAACAGTGCACCTTCATCTAAGTGAAGCACCGACGAGAGTATGCCGGAACTTGTATGTCACTTGCCCACAAAGAGCGGTGCCAAAATGTTGACAAGCCTTTCATGAAAAATGGATTTTTATTGAATACTGCAGACAAAAAAAGGACTGAATCATAATCAGTTCTATTGGCGAGAGGATTCAGCGGTGGTATGCAGGGTTGTATTGAAACAATGGAATCTAAGTAACTGAATGTCGAAAGCAGAGTGCACAGCAATCATGTTGCCATCCATTTGCAAGGGCTATTACAATTCCTTAAAGGCTGAAGCAGAAATCTAGAATGTCAGTGGAATGGAGCAGCTTCCTCCATACAGATCGCATTATGCTCAAGTCCAGATACAGCCTTTTTAAAAACCACTCAATCAATGCCACAAAAGCAGAGGTCCGCAGGCTCTTACTGAAGGAACATTTGTACATCATGTTTTAACACTAAAGTGTGACTTACTATGTGCAGAAAGACTTGGCCTAATATGCGTGGGCTGATGGAGCAAAGAGCCCTGTTTCATACCAAGGGCTTTTCACACTGGCACACCTGAGGCTTTCTGCTGTTTCCCCCCCTCTAGCTTTTCTCTCCCATGCTCAAATCCCACAGCTTTCAGATATTTACCTCAGCTGCAAACATGTTGATTTAAAGAGAGAGATTATTATGTACAATAATGCATGTGTAATGAACACAATTGAGCTTGAAATAACTCAAATAATAATACAAATATGTAGAAAATGCATACACACACACACACACACACACACACACACACACACACACACACACACACACACACACACACACACACACACATGTAACAGGTTTCAATTGTGCTCTCCTGCAATCATCAGGGTTCTTTTGTTCATCGTCATGCTTTTTAGACCACCCGCTTAAGATTGCCAGTGTAATTGAAAACAAGAAAACAACTGAATAAAAAAAACATCTCTTTCATCATGTAAGTAAGATGGTCTTTGGGAAGGAAAACAATTTAAAACAAGCTTGAGAAAGACGCGGGGATGATACATGGGTTCAATCATCCAATCTCGCATATTCTGCCAGTTCTTTTGGGAAATCAACCCCCTATGTCTGCCGAAACGAGCGACAGGAGTCTGTGAATACCAAGGCAACCCGATAGGGAGTGGGAGTGATGCGCCACAAAGGCTGCTCGACAAACTCCCCAAGTTGTAGTGAAATAATCCACAAAGACAAACGTAATGAGAAACATGAGACCTAATTGTCGATGTGACGGTGTAAGAGCCGATGCCTGCGGCGAGAAAAGGAAAAGGAAAACTATTTCCCTCGAAAAGTGTATTTTAGCGACGGGCTCGTAAAACACAGCCAGAGGACTCCATCACACACTCATACCAGTGAATGACTTGATGAAGCCCCCATTCAGCCCCTTAGAAAGTGGAATTTCAGCCAATCTTCACTATCCACCTTCAATGTAAATACACTGTAGATTTGCTGTTGCATGCGTCCAACGTGAATGCTTCTCTCTGGTATTAGTGAACTCAGATTATTCCTTTAGGCCCAGTGTCTGAGGTTGACATCATCCCTTCGTTTCTTCAGAGAGCACGTCCGCACCAGAAAGAGAGAGAGAGAGAGAGAGAGAGAGAGAGAGAGAGCAAGAGATTAACAGGGTGAGATGAAAAAAAGAAGAAGAAGAAGAAGAAGAAGAAGAAGAGAAAAGATAAAGAAAAAAGAGAGAGGTGCGAGAGCCCCGTCTGCTCCAGCTTTAGTGGTTATCTCATTCTAAAGGTAATGATGCCTCTCTCTCCCTCCTCACCAGAAGAGAGAATGAGAGAGAGAGAGAGAGAAAGAGAGAGAGAGAAGTGGAGACAGAATGAGAAATATAGAGAGAGAGAGGATGAGGAAAGAAAGAGAGAGAGTGGGAGAGGATGAAGAAAAAGAAATAAAGAGTGAGAGAAAGAGAGAGAAGAGGAGGCAGAGAGAGAAATAGAGAGAGAGAGAGAGAGGATGAAGGAAAAGAGATGGAGAGTGAGAGAGAGAGAAGAGAGGAGCATATATAGGGAGGAGATGAGAAGGGCATAGAGAGAGATGGTAATGATCCTTCTCCACTCACCAGGAGCCACATGAAATGATTTTAAAAGAGAGAAGAGCGAGTGGAGGAAAGAGGGGAGAGAATGAGAGAGAGGGAAGGAAAGACAGAAACTGAGAAAGGGAGAGAGAGAAAGAGAGAGAGAGAGACAGAGAGCGAGAGAGAGAGAGAGAGAGAGAGAGAGAGAAAGGGAGAGAAAGGGAATGAAGGACATTGTGGCTGGTAATACTCAAGGCGGGTACCCGTGACTGAAAGGACCTCATCTTGTTCGAGCCAGGGGATGGAGGATTGGGGGCTGCTCCAAGGGTTGTGTAAGGTGTGTCTCTGTGTGTGTGTGTGTGTGTGTGTGTGTGTGTGTGTGTGTGT
>NC_085014.1:17931877-17949377 GCF_963854185.1 Sardina pilchardus | reverse complement strand
CGGACATTTTTGGGGGGCGGTGTGGACGAGGCAGCATGGAGGGGAGCGCTCGGGCACAAATGGGGCGCGTGAATCACTGTTATTCATCTCAACTTGTAAGCCTCCGACAGTGACTACACATACAATGTACATTTGAATTTGGATTAAAACGATTTGTGCAAATGATTGAATTGATGTCAATGCTACATGCTAGTTCTCAAACTATGGGCCGCAGACTGGCGCCGGTCCACGACGTGAACACTGCAGGCCTACGGAGCCACATAGTGAAATTATTCCGGCGCGTCGTCTGATTTGCAACTGATCAAGCAATCGCGGACTGACAGAAAAAGGAAACAAACTTTTCTGCAATCAGGAAATACTCACTAGTTTGGCGTCTTCAAACATACAGGCATGCAATTAAGTAGTGTGAGCGTGCATTCAATGCATGCATGTGCGCGTTTACGCGAGATAAACTGAAACCAAGAACGTTGGTAGCAAAGCTCCGCTGCAACAGGTTGGAAGGCTATTTAATTATGTAACAACAAAACGACGTGGATTCTTCCAACGTCCATAAAAACATAGCAGAGACTATAATACAGTCGAGTATTGTTTTGCCAAATTTGAATACAACATGGCCAAAAGCTATTGAAGCATATCTTCCTGTTTAACTCAAAATCAGTGATTTATGCCTATCTGCTCGGTCATTTACCTTGGTGTTGTGTTTACTGAATCCTTACATTCAAAAAATAAGGTTATTAAAAAAAAACATGTCAATTTTTTCCATTTGCCTACCAGTGTATGATGCTTGCATGAGGTAAACATCCAAAAACAATGGCACCCATATAATTGCTGTTGTTTTGAGAAGTAGGCTATTTTTCCATGCAATCATTATGCAACCATGCATAAGCAATGAAACTTGTAATTATATTTTACATTAGTAAAGCAGTCCACTGATCCTGTTTTCACCAACATTTTGTGAACAATGTTAGCAATGTTGATTGTTTTGAAGTGCATGTAAAAAATAGCATAACAATAATTGTGACAAGGATGATCATAATGTTACTTAATTAAGTTACTTAATTCCTTTTCTACAACATAGATTTCATAAGCCTACTCATAAGAAACTTCTGTTTCAGTTTTTTTTTTTTTTAACTAAAACTCTGGTATCAGCGACACTTTTTTGACTGATTTTTATTTTAATTTAAGTTTTAACAACCTTTTTTTGTGAAGTGACCTGGGGTGTCATGAAAGTCGCTTTAAATAAACTTTCTTATTATTATTATTATTAAATGTAATTATGAGAAATGTCTCTGCACCATACCCCTTTTTCAGGGAAAGCAAGCTAGCATCATACTCTGTACAGTAATTGTTTCCTTTGGGACAAGATGGCTAGCAGTCACACATTACACATTATTTCACAGAACATTCAATTATTTTCCTACAGTATACCACAACGGTTAGGAAGAAACATGTCTATGTATGACTCATGCCAAAACTATGTACATTACAAACCTAATTCGCTTCCAATACCCCCTGTGTTGAGGACATATTTAGCTTGTAGCTAACACTTACTATAAGCTCTGATTTAAAACTATAGCTTGCTAGCTAACTGTGGAACTTCAGTATAATATAGCCAATTACCCCAAATGCATCCACATCTCAAGTGAGAAGATTGGGGTGTGGCGTATTTCAAATGACTCCGTACGCTTGGATAGTCCTTCAACCAATTAGATCAACGGTCCAGTACATCTTTTGGATTTGCTAGTTTCTGATTGGAGCCAAAGGTTCTGGCAGGGAACAGAGGAGATAGATAACGCAGGTTTCCAGCCTGAGCTGCCAGGCGAAATCCAAATTCGACGGAAGTTCAGGCAGGGTTCACCCAACCTACATGTTTGCTCAAACATTTAATAAATATAAGCCCTTCTCGTTCCGTCGATGCAGCTCCATAAATTTCCATTTAATCCAAGCCATATGCTTGCCCCAAAAAGGGGACAGGGACTTCACAGTTCACAGATGTGCCGGTGTAACGTTTACAAAGCAGGAAAAGAGAGTTTGATCTGTTTGGAGAAGCACTTGTTGCCCCTGTTAGATATCTGAAAAGGCAGAGTCTTGAGTTATAGAGTTATGTTCTTTCTGATTGGATTGGGGATTGCTCAGTGGCAGTCACAATATAGGCACAGATAGCAAGCGCACATTGGTGACATTGGTTGGCAGTGTCGGAGGTGGAAATTCAACATCGAAACTATGTCAGAACAATGGCAGCCCCTCAAGCAATTTATGTTGAATGTTGGTTTATGAACAACAAAGTTATTCACGATAGAACTGCACTAGCCAAAGCAAACATACAAGAATGACAGGAAATAAGATTCCTGTCCATGATCCTTTATACATTTTGAAAATACAAATAAACAACAAATAAGGGCCACATTTCCCAGATTCGTTAAGAAGCTCTTAAGTGCTAAGAACGTCTTAGGAGCGCTCTCAGAACGTTCTAAGAATGCTTCTAAGAAGTTCTTAGCACTTAAGCAAAGATCCTTAATTATTGACAAGATAGAGCAACGTAATGCATCTCTATGGAAGCAAAATTCGAACAGTTCCGGTCTGCTTAAAGAGGCGTGTCGCAAAGACGTCATAGTGGGATATCGATCTCTGTCAGATTGGCAAGCAGTTCAGTTCGAATGTTAACAGGTCTGCTTAAAGGGGGATTTAGCCCCCCTCCCCTTTGCGAAGACAGAACGCAGAAATGATCGAACGTTTGCGCCTCTCGCTCCGCTTTAACCCTCTCTGACTTAAGAGCTTCTTACTGAATCTGGGAAACCCGGCCAATATAAGTTGCTTTTTTGGAACATGTAACAAGAATGAAAGCACACTACAGAAATGTGAACAATAGTCACCATGAGTCAATAAACAACAAAGGCCTCGTTTCCCAGATTCGTTAAGAAGCTCTTAAGTGTTAAGAACTTCTTAGGCGCGTTCTTAGAATGTTCTTAGAGCGCTCTTAAGAAGATCTTAGCACGTAAGAGCTTCTTAACGAATCTGGGAAATGTGCCCTTTGTCGCTAAACAATGTCATGTCATTGTCTGCTATGGGCCAATGTGTGCTTGCTACCTGGCGGGTCTTTGAGGAGGGGTGGAAAACTCTACTGTGGGGATTACTCAATGTTTTGGCCATGTCGTGCACCAAAGAAACCACACAGCCCATCATTCCGACTTTGGGGCCCATTCACCATTTTGACTGTCATGCGTGGACAAACCGAGAGGAAACCAGCAAAAAGGCAAAACCCTACCAATTAAAATGCCTTACAAACATTAATGACATAGAAAGTAGCTAGCTTGCTACCTGATGTATTCTGTCAAGATAACAGTCATGTTATATTCTTTAAAAAGCGTGAGTTGGAAGTGGAGCACCTTAGCAGTGAAAGTGGGGATGACCGTTTTAAAAACATACAAATACCAGAAAGCACGTAAACCCTGCATAAATACATACTCTTTGGCAGTGTCAGTACTCGCCCACTCTGTAACTTCCACTGAAGAATGATCCTCGAGGAACATTTTTCTACCGCGGGTTCGTTTAGCAAACGAAGCCAATCAGCAAGATGAGAGGTGAGCGATGATGAGGGTCCTGGGGTGCAGGTGAAGGGTGCGGGAGGTGCGGTTCACCAGAATATTTGACGAGATCAGAGCCGGGGGGGGGGGTGTGTGTGTGTGTGTGGGGGGGGGGGGGGGGTGGTAGGGCAACCCACAGACGGTCTGCCGTTCGAGTCCATCCAACATCCTGGTAATAGCCAGCATCTTAGAAGGCCGTAGGTGCTTCTCAATTAGGAGCTATTGATTGCTCCTGCATGTGCTCCGGTCTGGTGCTGGAGTTTATAGGGAAGAGACAAACAGTAAGCAGTGAGACTGCTGAGAGCGCCTGGTCCACAGTAATGATCTGTTCCTAATGAGAGAGTCTGCGAGTTTGAATATTGATCTCGTCAGAGCCAAATAATGAGGCTGGACTTACATGTATGAATGCATGTTTTTATTATTATTTGTATTATTATTATCATTGTTATTTTGGTTTCTTCCATTTTCATTTTGTTCTGTGGTGATTATGTTTAGCACATATTCATGTCTGTCTGTGTTGGGGTTTCATGCTCTTCGATGATTCTGATTTTATATCCTCAGATAGAATGCTAACCGTGCGTAATGGCTACCTTGTCGACTACAGACAAGAAATTGTGTGCAAAAGTCCTTCCCCAGACATTGTGTGTGTGTGTGTGTGTGTGTGTGTGTGTGTGTGTGTGTGTGTCATCACTTTACAGCCCCTCGCTCAGCCTTTGCTGATACGTGCAGCTCTACTCATTCTCACAACACAGGTGCACACACACACACACACACACACACACATACAAGCGCACACACTCTTTCCCAAGGTCAGGAGAAAGTTAGGCGGAGTCCCTGGAGCACACTTTAAATGGCACTAAACACTGCTGATGTGGTGGTTTGTCTCTGTTTGTCGTCAACATCAAACCCTCTGTGTGGGGGTGGACATGGACGAGAGAGGCTGGTGGGTGGGGATGGTGGTGTGTGAGTGGGGTGTCTGCGAAGTGTTTTCATAAAAATGTTGAAGAGCACCATAATACCACAGGGAATAGGTGTTTGTGTGTGTGTGTGTGTGTGTGTTGTCTTTCCCTGTTGGTTGCTATTGTTGTTGCTGTTGTTGTTGTTGTTGTTGTTGTTTTCCATGGCTTATCTCCACATAAGCAGTTTTATGAGAGAGCCATCACTAATTCATTCCCCTGGGCCATACAGGATTCAGAGGGAGATGGGTACACAGACAATGTGAGTTCTAACGAAACCACTGTTTACTCAAACTTAGTGTATAGTGTGTGCATCACACAGGACAGTAAAATAAACAGCCACGCCTATTTCATTACATGCAAATATGAGGGGAGGAAAAAGATCTTTAATATGCTGTCTCTATGTTGACTGTCTCGCAGAAAATAGAAAAAAGAAATGTAATGTAAATGTAAACACACCACCATTCATATATTTAAAATATACCAGTCAAGTAGCCTACTGCATTTAAATCAGCAGTAAGGAGTTTTGATCTTAAAACTGTGTTGAGTTGACTACCAAAAAGACATTTGAGTAGATTTACTCACAAACACCACCAACACCCTAGCCAACATTGATAAAAGCTTTAGTAAATTTACTAAATGGTCTCTCTTGGTGAGCGAGTTGGCAATATCATACAAATAAAGCTTTTCTTTTATGCAAGGGTAGGCCATTCTATCTCACAGACATGCACACTTACATATGCACACATACAAACTGAATTTCAAGCTGTCTATCTACCCTTATTTATAAGTACACATAACAGACTTCTGATATGCGCCAAGTCTATAGTTGGCAGTCTGCTCAGTAGACTCATTCTCTCGAATGTGCACTCTTGAATGTTTTTTTTTTTGTTTTTGCTAAAATATTGTGAGAATGAAACAATGGTGGTATCACATGCACAACCAACCACAGACAGATGAAAAAGGACAGACAGAGGAAATGCCTGCAGTCGTTCAACAGTTCGAAATGAGATAAACCATCTCTGTGTCAGTTCTGTCTCACTTTTAACTTCCAGCCCAGGCATTTGGGTTAACTGTCCTCTCCTGGGGCCTCAAGCAATATTCTTTGTGTGCTTTGCTGAAATGTTGGAATTATTCTGTCAGAGCCTCCATAGCCATTCCGGCTGCTCTCCGTTATGACAATAAAAACCAATATTGAATCGCCTCACAATGGACCAAATGAAAGGGAGAGAGACAAATAAAGAGAGAGAGAGAGAGAGAGAGAGAGAGAGAGAGAGAGAGAGAGTCCACAGGAGCGGAGCTGAACTCCAGTAAACTCCAATAAGAGCTGGAGCTCCCTCTTCGTGTCTCCACCTGAGGCCTGCGTTGGTGCCGACCTCCGCCAGGCGCCGTCACAGGGCGCCAATTAGAGCCTGAGCCGTTAATTACTGATAACTCCTAACGAGGGGCCACTTCGTTTGGCGCTCAATTAGGGTCTCGGGAAGATCTGAGGAGGACTGCACTTGCAGGGGCCGGGGCGGTGGAGGGTTGCAGACCGGGGTTCTCGGCGGAGCTAAGCCGCTGGCTAGCCGAAGGCAGCCTCTCCCAACGTTACACCGAGGCCCACCTAACGCTTCAAAGCCGGTCGGTTTAATGACCTCTCACTCAGACGCAGAGACGGGGAGATGGAGCGCTAACACTGGACATCAGAGCCTGTCGGCGAAACAGCTGCCCTCCCGACAGACGTACTGTATGTACTCCGAGTTTATCTCGTCTCGGAGAACGAGAATGACTCGCCAGGTCTGAACAAAGGTTTTCCTGGCTAATTATGTACAGAGTAACGATGCCTTGCGTGATTTAGTGTATGTGCTTGTGTGTGTGTGTGCTGGAGGGTGGCAATGATCGTAATTGCTGATTAGCATAAATAAGTTAAATAAACAGTGCATTTTGTGCATGTTTGTGTTTGTGTGTGTGAGAGAGAGAGAGAGAGAGAGAGAGAGAGAGAGAGTGTGTGTGTGTGTGTGTGTGGTCTCCTTTGCCTCCCTCCAAAAAATGAGCTTAATGTTAGATGAGTAGTCATTAAAAAGCCATTCTGTTAGCCGTCACTCAAAACTCCCCGACCCAGACGCCACTGGACGGGAGCGCCAGGGAGCGCTCTGAAGGTTAACCTCTCCTCCCCCCCACCCCTCCCAGCCTCTCCTCTCCTCCCTATCCCCCTCTCTTCTCCTCTCTTCTCCTCCTCCCCCCCCCACCCCTCCCAGCCTCTCCTCTCCTCCCTATCCCCCTCTCTTCTCCTCTCTTCTCCTCCTCTCCCCTGCCCCAGCCTCCCTTCTTCTCTTCCCTTGTCCTCTCCCCTTCACCTCTCTCCTCCTCTTCTTTTCTCTTCTCTTCTCTCCTCTCCTCTCCCTCCTCTCTTTCTCCCGGTGCAGCCTGTGAAAAATGATGGCCGACTCCATTATCGCTTGAGCGCGATGATTATCAGTCTTCATAACGGCAACCCAGGGGGTCAATCAAAGAGACGAAGTGTTTCTGACCGCCGCACGTTAGCCATCGCAAGCGAAGCCCGCAGAGGGGAAGGTTATCAGCGAGAATGTTGAGAGGGAAAAGTGGAGAATGATGCAAGAGTTTTGTTTGAACAGCACATTTGTTCACTGTCCCCACTGAGAGCGCGGAGACAGAGTTCTGCCATTAAAGTTCTTTTGTTGTTCTGTGTCCCACTTAGTGTTTCTCCCTGGTCTTTTGCTTTCCCTTACTGTTTGTGGGGGGGGGGGGAATTGCTCTCTCTCTCTCTCTCTCTCTCTCTCTCTCTCTCTCTCTCTCTCTCTCTCTCTCTCTCTCTCTCTCTCTCTCTCTCTCTCTCTCTCTCTCTCTCTCTCTCACTTTTTATCTCTCTGTGTAGGTGGATGAGATGTGTTTGTAGCCTATGGGTGGGTGTGTGTGTGTGTGTGTGTGTGTGTGTCTGTTCATTATAATGTTTTTTTCGGAGATTTGATCAATAGCTCTGCAATCTCTTTCCCTCTTTGGAAGCCATGGGGTTTCATCCAGACTCATCCATCGTAGACTTGTGTGTGTGTGTGTGTGTGTGTGTGGGCGGGTCACACCTTTATTTCCATCAGATTTATTTCATTCATTGCCTTGACTTTGAGGAAAACTTATTTCAGTGCTGAGGACACGGTGGTGCTGATCTGTGTGTGTGTCTACTGTGCCAACAACTTATGTCTCTGTTACATGAGAGGGTAGATTTGTTGGTGATGATAACAGTGGGTGAAAGGGCGTGTGTGTGCGTGTGTCTGTGTGTGTCTGTGTGTGTCTTTGAACTTGCAAATAGGGAAACTGGGAAATGTGGTGGTAAGTATGTACATGTCTTTGAACTTGGATATAGGGACACTGGGAAATGGGGTTGTGTGTGTGTGTGTGTGTGTGTGTGTGTGTGTGTGTGTGTGTGTGTACATGTGGCCGACACCTCCATCTGAAAGGTCAGTGATGACATCTTTGATTAGGTGACACAAGGAGAAGAAGAGGCCCAGGGATATGAAGAATCCAGCAGAAGCAGAATCCTGCTGCAAAACACAAATACACAGAGAGAGAGAGAAAGAGAGTACCCCCCATTTCCTAGTTCATTTATTTGCAAGTTCAAAGACACACACACACACACACACACACACACACACACACACATAGTGAGAACAGGTTCATTTCAGATTACTGAGGCTTGAAATCATAGTGAGATTGTGCTGCTGCTGCAGCTGTGTGTGTGTGTGTGTGTGTGTGTGTGTGTGTGTGTTTGGGGGGGGGGGGGGGGTTGGTCACAACACTGACATGTTTAATTCTGAAGTCACACTGTGTTAGGACAGTGCATTGCCTTTCCAATATGATGGCAGAGACTGAAGTCAAACACGGTTAAATCCAGCACTTCTACAGTGTCTGCCTCTCTGGATGAAAATCCTTGGGTGTTTCAACCATTTACATTTTTCAATTTTTCATGGTGAGGTAATGAAGAAGACTCTTTCTCCCTCTGAATGAACACAATAATACACACACATTTTTAAAAGCGTGCGGCTTGACACAAAATGAGAGAATTATATTTTGGGCAGGACTGCACTGCAGGCCCCAGTGATGGAGGGAAATGTGTAAAAATTGTGAAAATAGTCGCAAATGAAAATTGTGAAAAATGCCTACCAATATTCATTCGTATTCAAAAGCATGAATCCTGCAGGACATTAAAATAAACTCAAACTGTTGTCTGTTGTGAATAAACTCGTCATGTTTTTTATTTATTTTTCTTTCTGAGGGCATGTCCCTTTCCAAAAACCCCATTTGGGAATAAGTTGTCTCATTGTGCAGATGTGAGTGTGGAGCTGAGAGATATGGGAGAGAGTGAGCTGAAATGGACAGCCATTACAGGAAACAGAGTAATGGCATCACTGAAGAGAGACCAAACCAACCAGGCCCCAGGCAAGAGAGAGTGAGAGAGAGAAGAGGAAAAAGAGAGTGATAGAGGGGGGGGGGGGCGGGAAAGAGAGAGAAAGACCCTACGTTAAATGAAATGATGGATTTTGCCTCCTGTCATTTCGCTTCTAAGATTTACCGCTGAAAGTAGAAAAATGTATTCGGTGGTAACAGCCACGTCTGTGTGTGTGTTTGTGTGTGTATGTGTGCGCGTGTGTGTGTCTGTGTGTGCATGGATGAAAGTCAGTTACTTATGCAGATAAACACATACACACACAAACACGGAGAGAGGACATCCACTTATTACTGCAAAAGCAGATGGTACATTAATCCTTTCTTCTTGTGTTAAGTCCACTGCCTGACTGCCACAGAAGCATAATCTCAACCGCAGAAATCTGAATTGTAGAGGACACTATGGCTAACAAACAGCCCACTGCAATAAAACGCAGGTAAATAATCCCACCTCCACTCTTTTCAATGCACTATATACAGTGGATCTTCCAGAAGACTGCTGGAAAAAAAGAGAGGGAAAGAAAGAAACAAAGAAACAAAGAAACTGGACAGACAGAGAAGGTTCACTTCTCTTCATTGTGGACTTTCAACAAATTATTTCAGGAGTTGTTCTATGATGGCCGTCCAGATCTGTGCCACTTGACCCTGGGGGCTCTGGCCCACTTTGACTGTCAGCGACTAAAAGCGAGTGTCCACTATGGCATGGAGTGTTGCTCTCCTCTCTACTCGGAGTGATGTGCAACAAGCTGAATAATAGAGGAGAATGATAGAGAGAGCGAGAGAGAGAGATGAATGTAAGAGAAGACACAAACAACACATCGCATGGAGCGAGTTGGGGAGAGGGGTGCAAATCAAGTTAATTTGATGTTCCTACCACTGAGAGGCTCTCATAGTCATTGGATAATTCCAACCCTCTGCACCGCACTCACGCATACAACGAATTAAACAAAAACACTGGTCTCTCACACTGCCATTTCCATACAGACACTCACATATGACTTGTAAATGTTCATTTTCACTCAAGTAAACCCCATAATAACCACACAATACACTTTTTCTCAGAAAAATTTTCAAAAGTCTCTCAATCTCTCTTCCTTTCACTCCGGGACGTATATATTTAAAGTGTACAAGGACATTTATTTATAATTAACTAAACAACAACAGCAACAACCCAAAGCATCTCACAGTGAAAAGGGAGCCCCATTAACCCCAAAAAATGACTGAGCTGGGCCTTTAGAATCATGGTAGGAATGTGTTATATTCATGTAAACATCACTACAAAAGCCAGGGAGCGGCCATGAACTGTAAAGCTTACAAGCTCATATAGAGACGAGCTGGGCTTGTAGCATGGTGCTCAAGGACACTTAACCATAAAGGCAGAAGGAGAGAGACTGACCCAGGAGCACTTCAGTAGACAAACACACCATCCAGCTCCACAGCCACTGGCTATGACCTGCCTCAATTTAGCCACAGGTACCATACACACACACACACACACACACACACACATACACAGTTCTATCCCTGTTTACCCACCAATCTCTCCAATCCGTTCCCGTTACCATGGGAACAATGTGAATGTCAAGCCACCCAAATTAAGATTTCACTATTCACTTTTGCATGTTACCTTTCTGAAACAATCATATAAAGAGAAAGACATAAAAGAACCAGGGAGAAAAAGAGATAGAGAGTGTGTGTGTGTGAGAGAGAGAAGGTGAGAAAGAGAGAGAGAGAGAGGACAAACATAAGACATTCAAGACAAAAGTGTGCAAAGCGAAAACAGAGACCTTATGTGAATGAGTCATGATTCATGAAGAGATGAAAAAATTTCCACACATTTTTAACGGTGACTCAGTGAACTGGTTCAGTCAGTATCTACAAACTCCACACATCTCACCACCCCACATACCCATCACACAGCACTCTCACTGTGTACAAACTGTAACACCCCTCAAATCTGTTCACTTGTCACTCCACTACACATGGGTTCCATTTTCAAAACAATTAATTCAGTGTTAAAACATTAAGTGTGTGTGTGTGTGTGTGTGTGTGTGTGTGTGTGTGTGTGTGTGTGTGTGTGTGTGTGTGTGTGTGTGTGTGTGTGTGTGTGTGCAGAGACCAATTGGCAGAAGAGAATCAAAAAAATGTTGTGATTCTTTTACGTTGAATATAGAATTAGATACAGATGTCACATTTACATGTATGATGTTATACACCTATACACTTGCATTTACACAGAAAAAAAATACTGTTACTTATTTTACGTGAATCAATGCTCATTCATATGGGCTTTACGATAGCGACTATTAGCATTGTATGACATTGAGTATGTGCTTGTGCAGGTCGTATGTTTGTTCAAATGTGTTTGTATGTGTGTTTGTATTTGCGTCACTCTGATACTATGTGTGTGTGTGTGTGTGTGTGTGTGTGTGTGTGTGTGTGTGTGTGTGTGTGTGTGTGTGTGTGTGTGTGTTTGTTTGTTTTTTATTTGATTTTCAGAAATGATTGTGTGGCTTAGATCCCAAATAATTTCCTGCTTGAAGGCACAGACTGTCAGAAGAATTGATGGTGACACAATTAAGCCTCATTTTCCCATTTAATTTTTTTCCCCCTCCCCCCTGTGTCGTCACAAACTGTCAAACACACACACACACACACACACACACACACACACACACACACACACACACACACACACACACACATACCGTTTTCATTTAACCAGGTTAAATGCAAGGAAACTATCTGGGGATCTATAAAGCGTGATTAATATTCTAACCAGTTACCTACACAACCTAATCACTTTATTGCACTGGGTCTATTTTATTTTACGCTCTCATTCTACAGTATGTTCCGGATTCTGCTCTCCCCATCTTATGCTTAGATCTCTTTACTCTCTTTGAGGGAAGAAAAAGGAGGCTTGCAATAATAAGCCTCCTGGGAGTATGGTATCTCCAGGGATCAAGCCAGGGACAATAAAAAAACAAACAATTCTATTTAAATTACTCATACTATTTATATGGAACATGATATATTTACAGTGCATTACATTTTACACACGGAGTGTGTGTGTGTGTGTCTTCGAGGTCTTTACATGTATTCAGTTTGCAGATACAGTTATACAATGCAGCTTACAAATTGAGGAATTAGATGCAAACTACATTGCAAAGGAGACCTTAGGTAACAATAGAAAATGCCACTACCAGGGGACGAGGGTGCAAAAGTACTAAAAGTGTGGTCAAAGGAGATTGTGCCAGAAGGAAAAGTGGATAGAATGTGCATGGTAAGTGCATGTTAGGTATGTGTTGGGTTGTTAGATGTATAAGGGAGGTACTGTACTCAGAGAGGGGTCTGTAGGGCTTTTGCATTGCATTCTATAGCCTTGTATTGCACTGTATTTTTTTTAGCTTCATATAATCTCACTGACCTGTCTGTGCCGAGTGGTTGAAGTATGAAATAGAAAATTAAAAGTGCAGCAGATTTACTCATTGTCTCAGGGAGAAATGAAATGGACAAAGATTTTTTTTTCTTAGTGTGGTCATTACAGTTTTTCTTGATTGCTTTGATGTTTCTCTAACGCTCTCAACAGATTTAAAACATGCAGCAAAAGTACATTTAGCCATTGAACAACACAACTTGTTGTCAAATCAATCTTCACTTTCAATCAATCATTACACACTGCACAACAAAATGCAAAACACTGTTCTCAAAATGAGCAGTTTCAGCCATCAATTTTGCTATGTCTGTGTTATTCCTTTCTCATTTGAATGACAAATGTATTCATTCCTCCCTTGATGTATTGACATGTCATCGTCATTAACATTGACATGTAAGACCTACATTACGCGCCTAGACAAGACAAATTTCATTGAACTACAACTTTTTCTTAAAAGAAGTAGACCTACAGTAAACACCTATTGTCAGCTTTTATTTTCTTCACCAAATAGGCAATATAGTACTCTAAACTTAGATCCATACAGTGCTTGCAAATAGCATCACAGAACGGACATGGTATCTCTTGCGGATAATGATTGATTGTTAGTATTGAAGAATTGTGCAAAGGAGATTCACGCATTGAAATTACAAGTTCATTAGTTTGCAAGCAATATCCACAGCTGTGATGCATGTTTTCCATTTGTTTCACGGTGTTAATCCAATGAAGTATGGAGTCTTTGAAAAATAATGTGAAACATGAGTTAAACCAAGAAGGCGAAGATCAAGATCAAGTGTATTCAAGTTTCATTAAAGGTTTGCAAAACGGCCAACATATTTTGAAAATATACAACTCACATAGTCCTACCCTTTTTTGAAGGAGGACAATGACCGTTAGATTGACAAATGAGCTGTGAAATGATGCTAGAGGGTCAAGGATATAATTGGCTGGAGTTTTTCGAGACCTGCCCGTTCCGCAGGGAAACTAAGTTTGGGCAATTTCTTTACTGTTTTCTTGTGTTTTGCTTTCCGGTTTCTCTACAAAGCTTTCCAGCTTCAGTGTATATTTATGACACTCTTCAATTGGTCAGTCTGCCGTGTCCTCTTTCCCTGTTCCTCTGAGAACTGTTCACGGTGTCTGGCGTGTATCTGTGTAGTGCAGTAAAGCAATTTTGTTACATTGTGAGCATGATCGCGAGGACTTTCTGTCTCAGAGGTCAGCAGCCCGCCGGCCCAAAGTTGCAAGAGTGTTTTTTCAAGCGCTAGGGGGAAGCAAGACGGCCATCTGAAAAAGACATAAACCATTCCAATCACTCCGAAGCTGTTCAGTTAAGGTAAATTAGGTTTAAAAAAACAAAAATGTTGCTGAAACGTTCATGCCAATAACGCGTCTTTGAATTGAATTGAGTGACTGAGTGACTGAGTGACTGAGTGAGTGAGTGAGTGAATGAGTGGTGATTGAGCGAGCAAGGTCATGAAGAGAGAGTGGGTGAATGTGTAAGAGACATAACATTTGAACTGAACTGCTTGCCAATCTGACAGAGATCGATATCCCACTATGACATCTTTGCGACATGCCTCTTTAAGCAGACAGTAACTGTATGTTGCTCTACTTGCCAGTAATGAAGGATCTTTGGTTAGGCCATGAAGAATGAGTGAGTGAGTGAGTAAGTGAGTGAGTGAATGAGTGAGTGAGTAAATGAGTGAGTATGGCCATGAAGAGTGAGTGAGTGAGTGAGAGAATGAGTGAGTGAGTGAGTGAGAGAATGAGTGAGTGAGTGAGTGAGTGAGTGAGTGAGTGAGTGGGTGAGTGAGTGAGTGAGTGAGTGAGTGAGTGAGTGAGTGAGTGAGTGAGTGCATGATAGAGTGACTGAGGCCATGAGGAATGAGTGAATGAGTGGGTGAGGTCATGAAGAGTGAGGGAGTGAGGCCATGATGAGGTACAACTAGATCAAAAGGAAGAAAAGAACTAATAAAAGAATGGGATGAAGACAAGAGGGTAAACGACAAGAGAACAAGCTGGAAGAAGTGAAGACAGGGATGAGAGAAAGAGAGTTGGAGAAATAGAGAGAGAGGGAGAGAGATTTCAAGTGAAAGAAGAAATTAAAAGTATCAAGTGAGAGAGGGAGAGAAAGGGAAAGAGTGTGCGATAGAGAGAGGGAGGGAAAGAGGGAGGGAGGGATTCCGTGTTTCCCCGTTCTCTTTGACTCCTGAAGTTGTCCTGTGTGGAGCTCCAGTGCCATCTACTGTTCTTAGCAGAAAAGAGAGAGAGAGAGAGAGATAGACAGAGAGAGAGAGAGAGAGGGAGGGAGAGAGTCTCTGCCTGTGTCACATCGCTACCAAGCTTAGCCACAACCAAAGGCTGCCGCATAAATAAACAAGCGGCGTATCTGTCAGGAGCGTGCTGGATTCATCTCTTCCCTAACGTGCGCGTGTTTGCTGGTTTGTTTGTTTGTGTGTTGTGCTCGCCTTCTGCTCGTCTTCAGCACAGCTCCAGTGTGTGTGTGTGTGTGTGTGTGTATGTGTGTGTGTGTGTGTGTGTGTGTGTGTATGTGTGGACTCGCATTATTCACGGGGAGACCACAGACACACACACACACACACACCCATGCACGTGCACACACGCAAACACACACTCGCTCACACACACACACACACACACACACACACACAGGCCCGTTTCAAGGAATTTGGGGGCCCTACGCAAAATGGACTTAGAGGCCCCCCCCCCCCGCGCTGCTGATTTACCTCCAACCACCACCAACCCACCCGGAAGACAACACATAGACAGACTGTTTCACACACACTTTATTTTCTGCACAGGTCATTGTCTAATAATTTCACAGCGTACACTATCAGAGAGAACTCTTGGCCATTGTGCAGGGTCATCAGCTATAATGATAGAGCTTGTAGTACCTTGTGCAGAGGGAACATCAGAGCTGAGAACTTGTGCAGACTCAATTGACATTGAGGCCATGAGGCCATGGCACCACTGCATACTTACAGTCTCTCCCATGTCCTCTTCTTCCTCACAAATGAGAGGTGGAGATGATGGTGGAGCTGGGAAATATAATATTTTATTTGTCATGTACAGGGTGCATAAGGATAGCCACTTAATCAAATATCTGAAATGTACAAAAAAATATGAGTGATCATTTTATTATAATGTTAGCATATTCATAGAGATCACTAACAGCTCAGCGAGAGAAATGCACTCTACCTTCATCAATGGAGGCATCCGGTAGAGGGCTTAGAAATTTAAGCCAAGTACCTTGAAGGAGAGAGAAAAGATTGGCATGTCAGTTTCTGATTTTGATATTTAGAAGAAATACAGCTGCTTTCACAACTACCAATGCTTAAAACAACCTATGTTTATGTTTAACACACGGAGTTTTACTAGCATACTTAGCTTGACAGATTTAAACATTCTGCTGTCTGAGTATTGGACAGATGAAGCTGATGTTTTAAAGACGGAACAGCCAGCTTTCGGCTTCGTGCATGTGAATGACACGATTTCCACACGAACAAACTGACTGCCACCGCTAATAAGTCCAGTTGAACACTTGAGCTAACGTTACTGTAAATATTTTTGTTGCTACATGGCTAATTCATCCGATGTACTAGTAAATGATCACTTACCGCTATCTGTTTTTCTTATCTTCTTCTTCCTTTCACTTCTTTCTTTTCTGGCTTCCTGAGGGATAACTCCGCGGCCTAAAAAGGACTTTGATTTCATATTTTCCCGGGACTGGAATCACGCAACTGTCTGAGTGCTGGCTGGCTGGCTACCGTCAGCAACGGGGGAGGGGGCCCTTTGAGGGGGATCCCGAAAATAGCGTCATTGCACTTTTCTGCATTGACCATCACAGAATTTAAAGGGGAACACACAATTTGTCGTTGCATTTTATTCATAACCAGTCGGTGTCTGGGGGCCCCAGGCAAGCTCGGGGCCCCAAGCAATTGCCTGGTTTGCTTGCCTTGTTGCGACGGGCCTGCACACACACACACACACACACACACACACACTCGCTTACACACACACACACACACACACACACACACACACACACAGCATCCTGCAGGAGGTGGGGAGAAGGAGAAATAGGCTACAATTATTTTGTTATTCCCAACATACAGCTCTCTTACTCTCTCCATCTCTCTCTCTCTCTCATTTGCTAAATCATTGGCTTTTTTATCAGCTCTCTTTCTCCCTCTCTCTATCTCTTTTTGTTGGATTTCAGTGGGCTTGTGTGAATAAACTATTGCAAGAACCACATGACTGAGCAGTTTAATTGTTTTTTTTTTTCAGAATTAAATACTTCTGCAAGCATGCGTACGGAAGCATCATCTCTCTCTCTCTCTCTCTCTCTCTCTCTCTCTCTCACACACACAAACCACACACACACACACACACACACACACACACACACACACACACACACACACACACACACACACACACACACACACACACACACACACACACACCATTCAGAGATACACTGATCAAGCATCTGTCTGGCACCTGTGTGTTTCATACCTGCTGCATAAATAAATGCATCTAAATACAGCTGGGAGTGGGACTGAGGGATACCTGAAGAGGCACCTGGCCCAGTAAGATGTCTCCTCTCCTCTTAACATTAGGATACCTTTTCAGAGAAGAAGAAGAAGAAGAAGAAGAAGAAGAAGAAGAAGAAGAAGAAGAAGAAGAAGAAGAAGAAGAGAGAGAGAGAAAGCGAAAGAGAGAGATGCATCAAGTACTAGTCTCAAGATCCATGTTTGCTGTTCCTTAAGGACATCCTTAATCCACATGGTTATGTTCCTTCTCTTTCCGCTCCCTGTCCCTCTGTACACATCACATGCATCTGTTTCTTTTTAAAGGAACTGTATGTAGGATTCTGGCCAAAACTGGTACTCCAATCACGTTCAAAACACATTAGAGCAGTGTTTGCTCACCAGAGCAGAGCTGCAACCCGGATGCCGAAACACTACTGACTTATGTTGTGTATTAATGTGATTAGTAGGTGGACGGTGGCTCATCGGGCCAAAACACAACATGTCAACATTAACATCAGTTGAGGGCAGCAA